>NC_042992.1:1300238-1546364 GCF_901001165.1 Salmo trutta | reverse complement strand
ATTGGTGCTGACTGTATAGACAACCACTATAGTCTGTTGGTGCTGTATAGACAACCACTATAGTCTATTGGTGTTGTACTGTATAGACACAAACTATCGTCTATTGGTACTGTACTGTATAGACAACCACTATAGTCTATTGGTGCTGTACTGTATAGACAACCACTATAGTCTGTTGGTGCTGTATAAGACAACCAACTATAGTCTATTGGTGTTGTCAGCTGATGACAACCACTTTGGTGACGTACGGTAAGACAACCACTATAGTCTATTGGTAGCTTGTATCTGTATAGACAACCACTATAAGTCTATTCGGTAGAGTACTGTATAGACAACCACTACTAGTCTATTGGTACTAGTACTGTATAGACAACCACGATAGTCTAATTGGGGTACTGTATAGACAACCACTATAGTCTGGTTGGTGCTGTATAGACACCACTATAGTCTTGTTGGTACTGTATAGACAACATATAGTCTGTTGGGTGCTGTACTGTATAGCACCACTATAGACTGTTGGTAACTGTACTGTATAGACAACCACTATAGTCTATTGGTACTGTAATAGACAACCACTATAGTCTGTTGGTGCTGTAGAGACAACCACTATAGTCTATTGGTACTGTATAGACCAACCATCTATAGTCTGTTGGTGCTGTATAGACAACCACTATAGTCTATTGGTACTGTATAGACAACCACTATAGTCTATTGGTACTGTACTGTATAGACAACCACTATAGTCTATTGGTGCTGTATAGACAACCACTATAGTCTGTTGGTGCTGTACTGTATAGACAACCACTATAGTCTATTGGTGCTGTACTGTATAGACAACCACTATAGTCTGTTGGTGCTGTATAGACAACCACTATAGTCTATTGGTGCTGTACTGTATAGACAACCACTATAGTCTATTGGTGCTGTATAGACAACCACTATAGTCTATTGGTACTGTACTGTATAGACAACCACTATAGTCTATTGGTACTGTACTGTATAGACAACCACTATAGTCTATTGGTGCTGTACTGTATAGACAACCACTATAGTCTATTGGTACTGTACTGTATAGGCAACCACTGTAGTCTGTTGGTACTGTATAGGCAACCACTATAGTCTGTTGGTACTGGATAGACAACCACTATAGTCTGTTGGTGCTGTATAGACAACCACTATAGTCTGTTGGTACTGTATAGACAACCACTATAGTCTATTGGTACTGTACTGTATAGACAACCACTATAGAATGTTGGTGCTGTATAGACAACCACTATAGTCTGTTGGTGCTGTATAGACAACCACTATAGTCTGTTGGTGCTGTATAGACAACCACTATAGTCTATTGGTGCTGTATAGACAACCACTATAGTCTGTTGGTACTGTATAGACAACCACTATAGTCTATTGGTACTGTATAGACAACAACTATAGTTTGTTGGTGCTGTATAGACAACCACTATAGTCTGTTGGTACTGTATAGACAACCACTATAGTCTGTTGGTGCTGTATAGACAACCACTATAGACTGTTGGTACTGTATAGACAACCACTCTAGTCTATTGGTACTGTATAGACAACCACTATAGTCTATTGGTACTGTATAGACAACCACTATAGTCTATTGGTGCTGTATAGACAACCACTATAGTCTGTTGGTGCTGTATAGACAACCACTATAGTCTATTGGTGCTGTACTGTATAGACAACCACTATCGTCTATTGGTACTGTACTGTATAGACACCCACTATAGTCTATTGGTGCTGTATAGACAACCACTATAGTCTATTGGTACTGTACTGTATAGACAACCACTATAGTCTATTGGTGCTGTACTGTATAGACAACCACTATAGTCTATTGGTACTGTACTGTATAGACAACCACTGTAGTCTAATGGTACTGTACTGTATAGGCAACCACTGTAGTCTGTTGGTACTGGATAGACAACCACTATAGTCTGTTGGTACTGGATAGACAACCACTATAGTCTGTTGGTGCTGTATAGACAACCACTGTAGTATGTTGGTACTGTATAGACAACCACTATAGTCTGTTGGTACTGTATAGACAACCACTATAGTCTATTGGTACTGTACTGTATAGACAACCACTATAGTCTATTGGTACTGTACTGTATAGACAACCACTATAGTCTGCTGGTACTGTATAGACAACCACTATAGTCTGTTGGTACTGTATAGACAACCACTATAGTCTGTTGGTACTGTAGAGACAACCACTATAGTCTATTGGTACTGTACTGTAGAGACAACCACTATAGTCTGTTGGTACTGGATAGACAACCACTATAGTCTATTGGTGCTGTATAGACAACCACTATAGTCTGTTGGTACTGTATAGACATCCACAACTTTTAGAGACATGGTTAGGTGTGGCGCTGGTAGAGACATGGTTAGGTGTGGAGCTGGTAGAGACATGGTTAGGTGTGGTGTTGGTAGAGACATGGTTAGGTGTGGTGCTGGTAGAGACATGGTTAGGTGTGGTGCTGGTGGAGACATGGTTAGGTGTATGGAATAGTGGAGACATTGTTAGGTGTGGTGCTAGTGGGGACATTGTTATTTGTATGGAATAGTGGAGACATGGTTAGGTTTGTGGTGCAGGTGGAGACATGGTTAGGTGTGGTGCTGGTGGGGACATGGTTAGGTGTATGGAATAGTGAAGACATGGATAGGTGTGTGGTGCAGGTGCTGGTGGAGACCTACTCTGTAACCTTCTAGTGGGGCTCTCTCCCGGCAGTAGTTTCCTCTGCGTGTAGGGTGAGGGGTTGGACATTGCCAAGAAGGATACATCGTGGGTTTGCAACTTGTACCAGTGGGCTGTGTCGTCCATCAAGGCTGTCTCCAGGTGTATGAGGATCTGACAACACAATACATGTATTCACTGACTTAGCAGAAGAGATAACAGACCATGTAAAACATGTGATCCAAACAGAAAGTTGGGCTGATGCTCTCTTCAGCCAAAGATCGAAGTTAAAGAGTTACAATTATCAAATTGTAGAAGGAGAGAAATCAAATTCCAAATACAACATCTAACCTACATTCTAAATCTACAAAGACTATTTCTGTGTCATTTGTAAAAGTGAGAACATCCTAGTGTAGATGCTTGAATCATGATCAGACGATGTATTAGTTCTGTTGTGTTATTCATGTTACATTACGTTATGTTACATTATGTAACATTGTTATGTTAAATTAAGTTACATAATGTTATCTTACATTATGTTGTGTTACATGATGTTATGGTATGTTACATTATGTTACGTTAGGTTATATTACATTATGTTATACTATGTTACGTTATGTTACATTAGATTGTGTTATGTTATGCAATGTTATGTTACATTATGTTATGTTGTGTTACATTATGTCATGTGGCATTGTTATATTATGGTATGTTACATTATGTTATGTTACATTACATTATTTTATGTTACATTACATTATGTTATGTTACATTACATTATTTTATGTTACATTACATTATGTTATGTTACATTTTATTGTGTTATTTTACATTATGTTATGTTACGTTACATTATATTATGTCATGTTATATTATGTTATGTAGATTCTTATGTTATAATATGTTACATTGTGTTACATGATGTTATGATATGTTACGTTATGTTCTAGATGTTATGGCATGTTACATTATGTTAAATTATGTTGTTACATTATGTTATGTTACATTGGTTATGTTACGTTTTGTAACGTTACATTATGTTATGTTATTTTTTGTTATTTTATATTACATTATGGTACATTATGTAATGTTACATTCTGTTATGGTACATTGTTATGTTATGTTACATGATGTTACATTATGTTACATGATGTTATGGTATGTTACATTATGTTATGTTGCATTATGTTATGTTAAATTACGTTACATGAAATTATGTAAAGTTGCATTATTTAATGTTGTGTTATATTATGTTACATTATGTTATGTTATCTAAAGTTATGTTACATTATGTTATGTTATCTAAAGTTATGTTACATTATGTTATGTTATGTTACATTATGTTAAATTATATTATGTTGCATGACGTTAAAGTATGTTACAATATGTACATTTATGTTATGGTAAGTTTTGTTACATTAGGTTATGTTATGTTATATTGTTATGTTATAATATGGTGCATTATGTTATGTTACATTGTGCTATGTTACATTATGTTGCATGATGTTATGATATGTTATGTTACCTGATGTTATGGTATGTTACACTATGTTATGTTAAATGACATAATATTACGTTATGTGAAATTATGTAAAGTTACATTATTTAATGTTATATGCTACATTATGTTATGTTGTTACATTCTGTTATGTTATGCTATGTTATGTTACATTCTGTTATGTTATTATTTTATGCTGTGTTACATTATGTTATGTTACATTATGTTATGTTACATTCTGTTATGTTATGCTATGTTATGTTACATTCTGTTATGTTACATTATGTTATGTTATATTATTTTATGCTGTGTTACATTATGTTATGTTACGTTATGTTACATGCTACATTATGTTATGTTGTTACATTCAGTTATGTTATGCTATGTTATGTTACATTATGTTATGTTATTATTTCATGCTGTGTTACATTATGTTATGTTACATTGTTATGTTGTTACATTATGTTATGTTACATTATGTTATGTTATGTTATGTTACATGCTACATTATGTTATGTTGTTACATTATGTTATGTTACGTTATGTTATGTTACATGCTACATTATGTTATGTTGTTACATTCAGTTATGTTATGCTATGTTATGTTACATTATGTTATGTTATTATTTCATGCTGTGTTACATTATGTTATGTTACATTGTTATGTTGTTACATTATGTTATGTTACATTATGTTATGTTATGTTACATGCTACATTATGTTATGTTGTTACATTGTTATGTTACATTATGTTATGTTACATGCTACATTATGTTATGTTGTTACATTCAGTTATGTTATGCTATGTTATGTTACATTATGTTATTTTATATTATTTCATGCTGTGTTACATTATGTTATGTTACATTATGTTATGTTACGTTATGTTACATGCTACATTATGTTATGTTGTTACATTCTGTTATGTTATGCTATGTTATGTTACATTATGTTATGTTACATTATGTTATGTTATGTTACATTCTGTTATGTTACACTATGTTATGTTATGTTGTGTTACATTCTGTTATGTTACATTATGTTATGTTAAACTATTATGTTACATTATGTTATGTTACACTATGTTATGTTACATTCTGTTATGTTACGCTATGTACGTAACATTATTTTATGTTACATTATTTTATGTTATGCTGTGTTACATTATGTTATGTTACATTATGTTACGTTACATTGTTGATTGGAAACCCAAATTGGTCTACATGCACAAGTTCTGGCCTGGTTTAGATCTTATCTGTCGGAAAGATATCAGTTTGTCTCTGTGAATGGTTTGTCCTCTGACAAATCAACTGTAAATTTCGGTGTTCCTCAAGGTTCCGTTTTAGGACCACTATTGTTTTCACTATATATTTTACCTCTTGGGGATGTCATTCGAAAACATAATGTGAAATTTCACTGCTATGCGGATGACACACAGCTGTACATTTCAATGAAACATGGTGAAGCCCCAAAATTGCCCTCACTAGAAGCCTGTGTCTCAGACATAAGGAAGTGGATGGCTGCAAACTTTCTACTTTTAAACTCGGACAAAAACAGAGATGCTTGTTCTAGGTCCCAAGAAACAAAGAGATCTTCTGTTGAATCTAACAATTAATCTGGATGGTTGTACAGTCGTCTCAAATAAAACTGTGAAGGACCTCGGTGTTACTCTGGACCCTGATCTCTCTTTTGAAGAACATATCAAGACTGTTTCAATGACAGCTTTTTTCCATTTACGTAACATTGCAAAAATGAGAAACTTTCTGTCCAAAAATGACGCAGAAAAATTCATCCATGCCTTTGTTACTTCTAAGTTGGACTACTGCAATGCTCTACTTTCCGGCTACCCGGATAAAGCACTAAATAAACTTAAGTTAGTGCTAAATACGGCTGCTAGAATCCTGACTAGAAACAAAAGATTTGTTCATATTACTCCAGTGCTAGCCTCCCTACACTGACTTCCTGTTAAGGCAAGGGCTGATTTCAAGGTTTTACTGTTAACCTGCAAAGCATTACATGGGCTTGCTCCTACCTATCTTTCCGATTTGGTCCTGCCGTACATACCTACACGTACGCTACGGTCACAAGACGCGGGCCTCCTAATTGTTCCTAGAATTTGAAAGCAAACAGCTGGAGGCAGGGCTTTCTCTAATAGAGCTCCATTTTTATGGAATAGTCTGCCTACCCATGTGAGAGACGCAGACTCAGTCTCAACCTTTAAGTCTTTACTGAAGACACATCTCTTCAGTAGGTCCTATGATTAAGTGTAGTCTGGCCCAGGGGTGTGAAGGTGAAGGGAAAGGCTGGAGCAACGAACCGCCCTTGCTGTCTCTGCCTGGCCGGTTTCCCCTCTTTCCACTGGGATTCTCTGCCTCTAACCCTACTACAGGGGCTGAGTCACTGGCTTACTGGTGTTCTTCCATGCCGTCCCTGGGAGGGGTGCGTCACTTGAGTGGGTTGAGTCACTGACGTGGTCTTCCTGTCTGGGTTGGCGCCCCCCCTTGTGTTGTGCCGTGGCGGAGATCTTTGTGGGCCATACTCGGCCTTGTCTCGGGATGGTAGGTTGGTGGTTGGAGATATCCCTCCAGTGGTGTGGGGGCTGTGCTTTGGCAAAGTGGGTGGGGTTATATCATGCCTGTTTGGCCCTGTCCGGGGGTTTCATTGGATGGGGCCACAGTGTCTCCTGACCCCTCCTGTCTCAACCTCCAGTATTTATGTTGCAGTAGTTTATGTGTCGGGGGGCTAGGGTCAGTCTGTCTCATCTGGAGTATTTCTCTTGTCTTTTCCGGTGTCCTGTGTGAATTTAAATAGGCTCTCTCTAATTCTCTCTTTCTCTCTTTCTTTCTCTCTCTCGGAGGACCTGAGCCCTAGGACCATGCCTCAGGACTACCTGGCTTGATGACTCCTTGCTGTCCCCAGTTCACCTAACCGTGCTGCTGCTCCAGTTCCAACTGTTCTGCCTGCGGCTATGGAACCCTGACCTGTTCACCGGACGTGCTACCTGTCCCAGACCTGTTGTCCCAGACCTGCTGGAACCCTGACCTATTCACCGGACGTACTACCTGTCCCAGACCTGCTGTTTTCAACTCTCTAGAGACAGCAGGAGCGGTAGAGATACTCTCAAAGATCGGCTATGAAAAAGCCAACTGACACTTACTCTTGTGTTACTGACTTGTTGCACCCTCGACAACTACTATGATTATTATTATTTGACCATGCTGGTCATTTATGAACATTTAAACATCTTGGCCATGTGCTGTTATAATCTCCACCCGGCACAGCCAGAAGAGGACTGGCCACCCCTCATAGCCTGGTTCCTCTCTTGGTTTCTTTCTAGGTTTTGGCCTTTCTAGGGAGTTTTTCCTAGCCACCGTGCTTCTACACCTGCATTGCTTGCTGTTTGGGGTTTTGGGTTTCTGTACAGCACTTTGAGATATCAGCTGATGTAAGAAGGGCTATATAAATACATTTGATTTGATTTGATATATTATGCTGTGTTATATTATGCTGTGTTATATTATGTTATGTTATGTTATGTTGTGTTATGTTATGCTGTGTTATATTATGTTGTGTTATATTATACTGTGTTATATTATGTTGTGTTATATTATGCTGTGTTATGTTATGCTGTGTTATGTTGTGTTATATTTTGCTGTGTTATATTATGCTGTGTTATGTTATGCTGTGTTATGTTATGCTGTGTTATATTATGCTGTGTTATATTATGTTGTGTTATGTTATGCTGTGTTATGTTATGCTGTGTTATGTTATGCTGTGTTATATTATGCTGTGTTATATTATGCTGTGTTATATTTTGCTGTGTTATATTTTGCTGTGTTATATTATGTTGTGTTATGTTATGCTGTGTTATATTATGCTGTGTTATGTTATGCTGTGTTATGTTGTGTTATGTTATGCTGTGTTATATTATGCTGTGTTATATTATACTGTGTTATATTATGCTGTGTTATATTTTGCTGTGTTATATTATGTTGTGTTATATTATACTGTGTTATGTTATGCTGTGTTATGTTATGCTGTGTTAAATTATGTTGTGTTATATTATGCTGTGCCGTGTTGTATTATGCCGTGTTGTATTATGCCGTGTTGTATTATGCCGTGTTGTATTATGCCGTGTTGTATTATGCCGTGTTGTATTATGCCGTGTTGTATTATGTTGTGTTGTATTATGTTGTGTTGTTTTATATTGTGTTTTTTAATGTTGTGTTATATCATGCTGTTATATTATGCTGTGTTATATTATGCTGTGTTATCTTATGCTGTGTTATATTATACTGTGTTATATTGTGTTGTTTTATATTGTGTTGTGTAATGTTGTGTTATATCATGCTGTTATATTATGCTGTGTTATATTATACTGTGTTATATTATGTTGTGTTCTTTTATATTGTGTTATGTTCTGTTGTGTAATGTTGTGTTATGTTGTATTACGATAATGTGTAATGTATCATACCCCTCCCATGAATTCACTCTCCTCCTCTCTGACCCTGGCCTGGTCCCACAGAGTGATCTCCAGCATGCGCTCTCTAAACTCCCTCCAGTGGACAGGCATGTACATGAAGGTCTGGTTCCATTTAGGCTCCATGGACTTCTTCACCGTTTTCGTTCTCCTTTTGCTTTTATCACTAAAAGGAAGAATACCATATCCTTTAAAATGATGGTTTAGGGCAGTAACACAACGTTGGTATAAGACAGGCAGTAATACAACCATGGTATAAGACAGTAATACAACCATGGTATAAGACAGGCAGCAATACAACCATGGTATAAGACAGGCAGTAATACAACCATGGTATAAGACAGGCAGTAATACAACCATGGTATAAGACAGACAGTAATACAACCATGGTATAAGACAGGCAGCAATACAACCATGGTATAAGACAGGCAGCAATACAACCATGGTATAAGACAGGCAGCAATACAACCATGGTATAAGACAGTAATACAACCATGGTATAAGACAGGCAGCAATACAACCATGGTATAAGACAGGCAGCAATACAACCATGGTATAAGACAGGCAGTAATACAACCATGGTATAAGACAGGCAGTAATACAACCATGGTATAAGACAGACAGTAATACAACCATGGTATAAGACAGACAGTAATACAACCACGGTATAAGACAGTAATACAACCATGGTATAAGACAGACAGTAAAACAACCATGGTATAAGACAGGCAGTAATACAACCACGGTATAAGACAGACAGTAATACAACCACGGTATAAGACAGACAGTAATACAACCATGGTATAAGACAGACAGTAATACAACCATGGTATAAGACAGACAGTAATACAACCATGGTATAAGACAGACAGTAATACAACCATGGTATAAGACAGACAGTAATACAACCATGGTATAAGACAGGCAGTAATACAACCATGGTATTAGACAGACAGTAATACAACCATGGTATAAGACAGTAATACAACCATGGTATAAGACAGTAATACAACCATGGTATAAGACAGTAATACAACCATGGTATAAGACAGACAGTAATACAACCATGGTATTAGACAGACAGTAATACAACCATGGTATAAGACAGACAGTAATACAACCATGGTATAAGACAGACAGTAATACAACCATGGTATAAGACAGACAGTAATACAACCATGGTATAAGACAGTAATACAACCACGGTATAAGACAGTAATACAACCATGGTATAAGACAGACAGTAATACAACCATGGTATAAGACAGACAGTAATACAACCATGGTATAAGACAGACAGTAATACAACCATGGTATAAGACAGGCAGTAATACAACCATGGTATAAGACAGGCAGTAATACAACCATGGTATAAGACAGACAGTAATACAACCATGGTATAAGACAGACAGTAATACAACCATGGTATAAGACAATAATACAACCATGGTATAAGACAGACAGTAATACAACCATGGTATAAGACAGACAGTAATACAACCATGGTATAAGACAGGCAGTAATACAACCATGGTATTAGACAGACAGTAATACAACCATGGTATAAGACAGTAATACAACCATGGTATAAGACAGTAATACAACCATGGTATAAGACAGTAATACAACCATGGTATTAGACAGTAATACAAACATGGTATAAGACAGACAGTAATACAACCATGGTATAAGACAGACAGTAATACAACCATGGTATAAGACAGACAGTAATACAACCATGGTATAAGACAGTAATACAACCACGGTATAAGACAGTAATACAACCACGGTATAAGACAGTAATACAACCATGGTATAAGACAGACAGTAATACAACCATGGTATAAGACAGACAGTAATACAACCACGGTATAAGACAGTAATACAACCATGGTATAAGACAGACAGTAAAACAACCATGGTATAAGACAGGCAGTAATACAACCACGGTATAAGACAGACAGTAATACAACCACGGTATAAGACAGACAGTAATACAACCATGGTATAAGACAGACAGTAATACAACCATGGTATAAGACAGACAGTAATACAACCATGGTATAAGACAGACAGTAATACAACCATGGTATAAGACAGACAGTAATACAACCATGGTATAAGACAGACAGTAATACAACCATGGTATAAGACAGACAGTAATACAACCATGGTATAAGACAGGCAGTAATACAACCATGGTATTAGACAGACAGTAATACAACCATGGTATAAGACAGTAATACAACCATGGTATAAGACAGTAATACAACCATGGTATAAGACAGTAATACAACCATGGTATAAGACAGACAGTAATACAACCATGGTATTAGACAGACAGTAATACAACCATGGTATAAGACAGACAGTAATACAACCATGGTATAAGACAGACAGTAATACAACCATGGTATAAGACAGACAGTAATACAACCATGGTATAAGACAGTAATACAACCACGGTATAAGACAGTAATACAACCATGGTATAAGACAGACAGTAATACAACCATGGTATAAGACAGACAGTAATACAACCATGGTATAAGACAGACAGTAATACAACCATGGTATAAGACAGGCAGTAATACAACCATGGTATTAGACAGACAGTAATACAACCATGGTATAAGACAGTAATACAACCATGGTATAAGACAGTAATACAACCATGGTATAAGACAGTAATACAACCATGGTATAAGACAGACAGTAATACAACCATGGTATTAGACAGTAATACAAACATGGTATAAGACAGACAGTAATACAACCATGGTATAAGACAGACAGTAATACAACCATGGTATAAGACAGACAGTAATACAACCATGGTATAAGACAGTAATACAACCACGGTATAAGACAGTAATACAACCATGGTATAAGACAGACAGTAATACAACCATGGTATAAGACAGACAGTAATACAACCATGGTATAAGACAGGCAGTAATACAACCATGGTATTAGACAGTAATACAACCATGGTATAAGACAGACAGTAATACAACCATGGTATAAGACAGTAATACAACCATGGTATAAGACAGTAATATAACCATGGTATAAGACAGGCAGTAATACAACCATGGTATAAGACAGACAGTAATACAACCATGGTATAAGACATTAATACAACCATGGTATAAGACATTAATACAACCATGGTATAAGACAGACAGTAATACAACCATGGTATAAGACAGACAGTAATACAACCATGGTATAAGACAGTAATATAACCATGGTATAAGACAGTAATATAACCATGGTATAAGTCAGACAGTAATACAACCATGGTATAAGACAGTAATACAACCATGGTATAAGACAGTAATACAACCACGGTATAAGACAGGCAGTAATACAACCATGGTATAAGACAGGCAGTAATACAAACATGGTATAAGACAGTAATACAACCATGGTATAAGACAGTAATACAACCATGGTATAAGACAGTAATACAACCATGGTATAAGACAGTAATACAACCATAGTATAAGACAGGCAGTAATACAACCATGGTATAAGACAGAGAGTAATACAACCATGGTATAAGACAGACAGTAATACAACCATGGTATATGACAGACAGTAATACAACCATGGTATAAGACAGTAATATAACCATGGTATAAGACAGGCAGTAAAACAACCATGGTATAATACAGACAGTAATACAACCATGGTATAAGACAGTAATACAATCATGGTATAAGACAGTAATACAACCATGGTATAAGACAGTAATACAATCATGGTATAAGACAGTAATACAATCATGGTATAAGACAGTAATACAACCATGGTATAAGACAGACAGTAATACAATCATGGTATAAGACAGGCAGTAATACAACCATGGTATAAGACAGTAATACAACCATGGTATAAGACAGTAATACAACCATGGTATAAGCCAGGCAGTAATACAACCATGGTATAAGCCAGGCAGTAATACAACCATGGTATAAGACAGTAATACAACCATGGTATAAGACAGTAATACAACCATGGTATAAACAGTAATACAACCATGGTATAAGACAGACAGTAATACAACCATGGTATAAGACAGTAATACAACCATGGTATAAGACAGACAGTAATACAACCATGGTATAAGACAGACAGTAATACAACCATGGTATAAGACAGTAATACAACCATGGTATAAGACAGACAGTAATACAACCATGGTATTAGACAGACAGTAATACAACCATGGTATAAGACAGACAGTAATACAACCATGGTATAAGACAGACAGTAATACAACCATGGTATAAGACAGACAGTAATACAACCATGGTATAAGACAGTAATACAACCATGGTATAAGACAGTAATACAACCACGGTATAAGACAGTAATACAACCATGGTATAAGACAGACAGTAATACAACCATGGTATAAGACAGACAGTAATACAACCATGGTATAAGACAGGCAGTAATACAACCATGGTATTAGACAGACAGTAATACAACCATGGTATAAGACAGTAATACAACCATGGTATAAGACAGACAGTAATACAACCATGGTATAAGACAGACAGTAATACAACCATGGTATAAGACAGACAGTAATACAACCATGGTATTAGACAGACAGTAATACAACCATGGTATAAGACAGACAGTAATACAACCATGGTATAAGACAGTAATATAACCATGGTATAAGACAGTAATACAACCATGGTATAAGACAGGCAGTAATACAACCATGGTATAAGACAGGCAGTAATACAACCATGGTATAAGACAGACAGTAATACAACCATGGTATAAGACAGACAGTAATACAACCATGGTATAAGACATTAATACAACCATGGTATAAGACAGACAGTAATACAACCATGGTATAAGACAGATAGTAATACAACCATGGTATAAGACAGTAATATAACCATGGTATAAGACAGTAATATAACCATGGTATAAGTCAGACAGTAATACAACCATGGTATAAGACAGTAATACAACCATGGTATAAGACAGTAATACAACCACGGTATAAGACAGGCAGTAATACAACCATGGTATAAGACAGGCAGTAATACAACCATGGTATAAGACAGTAATACAACCATGGTATAAGACAGTAATACAACCATGGTATAAGACAGTAATACAACCATAGTATAAGACAGGCAGTAATACAACCATGGTATAAGACAGAGAGTAATACAACCATGGTATAAGACAGACAGTAAAACAACCATGGTATAATACAGACAGTAATACAACCATGGTATAAGACAGTAATACAATCATGGTATAAGACAGTAATACAATCATGGTATAAGACAGTAATACAATCATGGTATAAGACAGTAATACAATCATGGTATAAGACAGTAATACAACCATGGTATAAGACAGACAGTAATACAATCATGGTATAAGACAGGCAGTAATACAACCATGGTATAAGACAGTAATACAACCATGGTATAAGACAGTAATACAACCATGGTATAAGCCAGGCAGTAATACAACCATGGTATAAGCCAGGCAGTAATACAACCATGGTATAAGACAGTAATACAACCATGGTATAAGACAGACAGTAATACAACCATGGTATAAGACAGTAATACAACCATGGTATAAGACAGACAGTAATACAACCATGGTATAAGACAGACAGTAATACAACCATGGTATAAGACAGTAATACAACCATGGTATAAGACAGACAGTAATACAACCATGGTATGAGCCAGGCAGTAATACAACCATGGTATAAGACAGTAATACAACCATGGTATAAGACAGTAATACAACCATGGTATAAACAGTAATACAACCATGGTATAAGACAGACAGTAATACAACCATGGTATAAGACAGTAATACAACCATGGTATAAGACAGACAGTAATACAACCATGGTATAAGACAGTAATACAACCATGGTATAAGACAGTAATATAACCATGGTATAAGACAGTAATATAACCATGGTATAAGTCAGACAGTAATACAACCATGGTATAAGACAGTAATACAACCATGGTATAAGACAGTAATACAACCATGGTATAAGACAGACAGTAATACAACCATGGTATAAGACAGGCAGTAATACAACCATGGTATAAGAGAGTAATACAACCATGGTATAAGAGAGTAATACAACCATGGTATAAGACAGGCAGTAATACAACCATGGTATAAGACAGGCAGTAATACAACCATGGTATAAGACAGTAATACAACCATGGTATAAGACAGACAGTAATACAACCATGGTATAAGACAGACAGTAATACAACCTTGGTATAAGACAGACAGTAATACAACCATGGTATAAGACAGTAATATAACCATGGTATAAGACAGGCAGTAATACAACCATGGTATAATACAGACAGTAATACAACCATGGTATAAGACAGGCAGCAATACAATCATGGTATAAGACAGTAATACAACCATGGTATAAGACAGTAATACAACCATGGTATAAGACAGTAATACAACCATGGTATAAGACAGACAGTAATACAACCATGGTATTAGACAGACAGTAATACAACCATGGTATAAGACAGACAGTAATACAACCATGGTATAAGACAGACAGTAATACAACCATGGTATAAGACAGACAGTAATACAACCACGGTATAAGACAGTAATACAACCACGGTATAAGACAGTAATACAACCATGGTATAAGACAGACAGTAATACAACCATGGTATAAGACAGGCAGTAATACAACCATGGTATAAGACAGACAGTAATACAACCATGGTATAAGACAATAATACAACCATGGTATAAGACAGACAGTAATACAACCATGGTATAAGACAGACAGTAATACAACCATGGTATAAGACAGGCAGTAATACAACCATGGTATTAGACAGACAGTAATACAACCATGGTATAAGACAGTAATACAACCATGGTATAAGACAGTAATACAACCATGGTATAAGACAGTAATACAACCATGGTATAAGACAGTAATACAACCATGGTATAAGACAGTAATACAACCATGGTATAAGACAGTAATACAACCATGGTATAAGACAGACAGTAATACAACCATGGTATAAGACAGACAGTAATACAACCATGGTATTAGACAGACAGTAATACAACCATGGTATAAGACAGACAGTAATACAACCATGGTATAAGACAGTAATACAACCATGGTATAAGACAGTAATACAATCATGGTATAAGACAGTAATACAACCATGGTATAAGACAGACAGTAATACAATCATGGTATAAGACAGGCAGTAATACAACCATGGTATAAGACAGTAATACAACCATGGTATAAGCCAGGCAGTAATACAACCATGGTATAAGACAGTAATACAACCATGGTATAAACAGTAATACAACCATGGTATAAGACAGACAGTAATACAACCATGGTATAAGACAGTAATACAACCATGGTATAAGACAGACAGTAATACAACCATGGTATTAGACAGACAGTAATACAACCATGGTATAAGACAGACAGTAATACAACCATGGTATAAGACAGTAATACAACCATGGTATAAGACAGTAATACAATCATGGTATAAGACAGTAATACAACCATGGTATAAGACAGACAGTAATACAATCATGGTATAAGACAGGCAGTAATACAACCATGGTATAAGACAGTAATACAACCATGGTATAAGCCAGGCAGTAATACAACCATGGTATAAGACAGTAATACAACCATGGTATAAGACAGTAATACAACCATGGTATAAACAGTAATACAACCATGGTATAAGACAGACAGTAATACAACCATGGTATAAGACAGTAATACAACCATGGTATAAGACAGACAGTAATACAACCATGGTATAAGACAGACAGTAATACAACCATGGTATAAGACAGTAATACAACCATGGTATAAGACAGTAATACAACCATGGTATAAGACAGGCAGTAATACAATCATGGTATAAGACAGTAATACAACCATGGTATAAGACAGGCAGTAATACAATCATGGTATAAGACAGGCAGTAATACAACCATGGTATAAGACAGGCAGTAATACAACCATGGTATAAGACAGACAGTAATGCAACCATGGTATGAGACAGGCAGTAATGCAACCATGGTATAAGACAGACAGTAATACAACCATGGTATAAGACAGACAGTAATACAACCATGGTATAAGACAGTAATATAACCATGGTATAAGTCAGACAGTAATACAACCATGGTATAAGACAGTAATACAACCATGGTATAAGACAGTAATACAACCACGGTATAAGACAGGCAGTAATACAACCATGGTATAAGACAGGCAGTAATACAAACATGGTATAAGACAGGCAGTAATACAAACATGGTATAAGACAGTAATACAACCATGGTATAAGACAGTAATACAACCATGGTATAAGACAGTAATACAACCATAGTATAAGACAGGCAGTAATACAACCATGGTATAAGACAGAGAGTAATACAACCATGGTATAAGACAGACAGTAATACAACCATGGTATAAGACAGACAGTAATACAACCATGGTATAAGAGAGTAATATAACCATGGTATAAGACAGGCAGTAAAACAACCATGGTATAATACAGACAGTAATACAACCATGGTATAAGACAGTAATACAATCATGGTATAAGACAGTAATACAACCATGGTATAAGACAGTAATACAATCATGGTATAAGACAGTAATACAATCATGGTGTAAGACAGTAATACAACCATGGTATAAGACAGACAGTAATACAATCATGGTATAAGACAGGCAGTAATACAACCATGGTATAAGACAGTAATACAACCATGGTATAAGACAGTAATACAACCATGGTATAAGCCAGGCAGTAATACAACCATGGTATAAGCCAGGCAGTAATACAACCATGGTATAAGACAGTAATACAACCATGGTATAAGACAGTAATACAACCATGGTATAAGACAGTAATACAACCATGGTATAAGACAGACAGTAATACAACCATGGTATAAGACAGACAGTAATACAACCATGGTATAAGACAGACAGTAATACAACCATGGTATAAGACAGTAATACAACCATGGTATAAGACAGGCAGTAATACAACCATGGTATAAGACAGACAGTAATACAACCATGGTATAAGACAGTAATATAACCATGGTATAAGACAGGCAGTAATACAACCATGGTATAATACAGGCAGTAATACAACCATGGTATAAGACAGTAATACAATCATGGTATAAGACAGTAATACAACCATGGTATAAGACAGTAATACAATCATGGTATAAGACAGTAATACAACCATGGTATAAGACAGACAGTAATACAATCATGGTATAAGACAGGCAGTAATACAACCATGGTATAAGACAGTAATACAACCATGGTATAAGCCAGGCAGTAATACAACCATGGTATAAGACAGTAATACAACCATGGTATAAGACAGTAATACAACCATGGTATAAACAGTAATACAACCATGGTATAAGACAGACAGTAATACAACCATGGTATAAGACAGTAATACAACCATGGTATAAGACAGACAGTAATACAACCATGGTATAAGACAGACAGTAATACAACCATGGTATAAGACAGTAATACAACCATGGTATAAGACAGGCAGTAATACAATCATGGTATAAGACAGTAATACAACCATGGTATAAGACAGGCAGTAATACAATCATGGTATAAGACAGGCAGTAATACAACCATGGTATAAGACAGGCAGTAATACAACCATGGTATAAGACAGACAGTAATACAACCATGGTATAAGACAGACAGTAATACAACCATGGTATAAGACAGTAATATAACCATGGTATAAGACAGGCAGTAAAACAACCATGGTATAATACAGACAGTAATACAACCATGGTATAAGACAGTAATACAATCATGGTATAAGACAGTAATACAACCATGGTATAAGACAGTAATACAATCATGGTATAAGACAGTAATACAATCATGGTATAAGACAGTAATACAACCATGGTATAAGACAGACAGTAATACAATCATGGTATAAGACAGGCAGTAATACAACCATGGTATAAGACAGTAATACAACCATGGTATAAGCCAGGCAGTAATACAACCATGGTATAAGCCAGGCAGTAATACAACCATGGTATAAGACAGTAATACAACCATGGTATAAGACAGTAATACAACCATGGTATAAACAGTAATACAACCATGGTATAAGACAGACAGTAATACAACCATGGTATAAGACAGTAATACAACCATGGTATAAGACAGACAGTAATACAACCATGGTATAAGACAGACAGTAATACAACCATGGTATAAGACAGTAATACAACCATGGTATAAGACAGGCAGTAATACAACCATGGTATAAGACAGTAATATAACCATGGTATAAGACAGGCAGTAATACAACCATGGTATAATACAGGCAGTAATACAACCATGGTATAAGACAGTAATACAATCATGGTATAAGACAGTAATACAACCATGGTATAAGACAGTAATACAATCATGGTATAAGACAGTAATACAACCATGGTATAAGACAGACAGTAATACAATCATGGTATAAGACAGGCAGTAATACAACCATGGTATAAGACAGTAATACAACCATGGTATAAGCCAGGCAGTAATACAACCATGGTATAAGACAGTAATATAACCATGGTATAAGACAGGCAGTAAAACAACCATGGTATAATACAGACAGTAATACAACCATGGTATAAGACAGTAATACAATCATGGTATAAGACAGTAATACAACCATGGTATAAGACAGTAATACAATCATGGTATAAGACAGTAATACAATCATGGTATAAGACAGTAATACAACCATGGTATAAGACAGACAGTAATACAATCATGGTATAAGACAGGCAGTAATACAACCATGGTATAAGACAGTAATACAACCATGGTATAAGCCAGGCAGTAATACAACCATGGTATAAGCCAGGCAGTAATACAACCATGGTATAAGCCAGTAATACAACCATGGTATAAGACAGTAATACAACCATGGTATAAACAGTAATACAACCATGGTATAAGACAGACAGTAATACAACCATGGTATAAGACAGTAATACAACCATGGTATAAGACAGACAGTAATACAACCATGGTATAAGACAGACAGTAATACAACCATGGTATAAGACAGTAATACAACCATGGTGTAAGACAGGCAGTAATACAACCATGGTATAAGACAGACAGTAATACAACCATGGTATAAGACAGTAATATAACCATGGTATAAGACAGGCAGTAATACAACCATGGTATAATACAGGCAGTAATACAACCATGGTATAAGACAGTAATACAATCATGGTATAAGACAGTAATACAACCATGGTATAAGACAGTAATACAATCATGGTATAAGACAGTAATACAACCATGGTATAAGACAGACAGTAATACAATCATGGTATAAGACAGGCAGTAATACAACCATGGTATAAGACAGTAATACAACCATGGTATAAGCCAGGCAGTAATACAACCATGGTATAAGACAGTAATACAACCATGGTATAAGACAGTAATACAACCATGGTATAAACAGTAATACAACCATGGTATAAACAGTAATACAACCATGGTATAAGACAGACAGTAATACAACCATGGTATAAGACAGTAATACAACCATGGTATAAGACAGACAGTAATACAACCATGGTATAAGACAGACAGTAATACAACCATGGTATAAGAAAGTAATACAACCATGGTATAAGACAGGCAGTAATACAACCATGGTATAAGACAGACAGTAATACAACCATGGTATAAGACAGACAGTAATGCAACCATGGTAGGAGACAGGCAGTAATGCAACCATGGTATGAGACAGGCAGTAATACAACCATGGTATAAGACAGACAGTAATACAACCATGGTATAAGACAGGAATACAACCATGGTATAAGACAGTAATACAACCATGGTATAAGACAGACAGTAATACAACCATGGTATAAGACAGACAGTAATACAACCATGGTATAAGACAGACAGTAATACAACCATGGTATAAGACAGTAATACAACCATGGTATTAGACAGACAGTAATACAACCATGGTATTAGACAGACAGTAATACAACCATGGTATAAGACAGACAGTAATACAACCATGGTATAAGACAGACAGTAATACAACCATGGTATAAGACAGGCAGCAATACAACCATGGTATAAGACAGACAGTAATACAACCATGGTATAAGACAGACAGTAATACAACCATGGTATAAGACAGTAATACAACCATGGTTATATTACTGTCTTATAACATGGTTGTATTACAGTAATACAACCATGGTATAAGACAGTAATACAACCATGGTATAAGACAGACAGTAATACAACCATGGTATAAGACAGACAGTAATACAACCATGGTATAAGACAGACAGTAATACAACCATGGTATAAGACAGTAATACAACCATGGTATAAGACAGACAATAATACAACCATGGTATAAGACAGACAATAATACAACCATGGTATAAGACAGCAATACAACCATGGTATAAGACAGACAGCAATACAACCATGGTATAAGACAGACAGTAATGCAACCATGGTTAAAGACAGTAATACAACCATGTTATAAGACAGTAATATAACCATGGTATAAGACAGTAATACAACCATGGTATAAGACAGGCAGTAATACAACCATGGTATAAGACAGACAGTAATACAACCATGGTATGAGCCAGGCAGTAATAAAACCATGGTATAAGACAGTAATACAACCATGGTATAAGACAGACAGTAATACAACCATGGTATAAGCCAGGCAGTAATACAACCATGGTATAAGACAGTAATACAACCATGGTATAAGACAGTAATACAACCATAGTATAAGACAGTAATACGACCATGGTATAAGACAGGCAGTAATACAACCATGGTATAATACAGGCAGTAATACAACCATGGTATAAGACAGTAATACAATCATGGTATAAGACAGTAATACAACCATGGTATAAGACAGTAATACAACCATGGTATAAGACAGACAGTAATACAATCATGGTATAAGACAGGCAGTAATACAACCATGGTATAAGACAGTAATACAACCATGGTATAAGCCAGGCAGTAATACAACCATGGTATAAGACAGTAATACAACCATGGTATAAGACAGTAATACAACCATGGTATAAACAGTAATACAACCATGGTATAAACAGTAATACAACCATGGTATAAGACAGACAGTAATACAACCATGGTATAAGACAGTAATACAACCATGGTATAAGACAGACAGTAATACAACCATGGTATAAGACAGACAGTAATACAACCATGGTATAAGACAGTAATACAACCATGGTATAAGACAGGCAGTAATACAACCATGGTATAAGACAGACAGTAATACAACCATGGTATAAGACAGACAGTAATGCAACCATGGTAGGAGACAGGCAGTAATGCAACCATGGTATGAGACAGGCAGTAATACAACCATGGTATAAGACAGACAGTAATACAACCATGGTATAAGACAGGAATACAACCATGGTATAAGACAGTAATACAACCATGGTATAAGACAGACAGTAATACAACCATGGTATAAGACAGACAGTAATACAACCATGGTATAAGACAGACAGTAATACAACCATGGTATAAGACAGTAATACAACCATGGTATTAGACAGACAGTAATACAACCATGGTATTAGACAGACAGTAATACAACCATGGTATTAGACAGACAGTAATACAACCATGGTATAAGACAGACAGTAATACAACCATGGTATAAGACAGACAGTAATACAACCATGGTATAAGACAGGCAGCAATACAACCATGGTATAAGACAGACAGTAATACAACCATGGTATAAGACAGTAATACAACCATGGTTATATTACTGTCTTATAACATGGTTGTATTACAGTAATACAACCATGGTATAAGACAGTAATACAACCATGGTATAAGACAGACAGTAATACAACCATGGTATAAGACAGACAGTAATACAACCATGGTATGAGACAGACAGTAATACAACCATGGTATAAGACAGACAATAATACAACCATGGTATAAGACAGACAATAATACAACCATGGTATAAGACAGCAATACAACCATGGTATAAGACAGACAGCAATACAACCATGGTATAAGACAGACAGTAATGCAACCATGGTTAAAGACAGTAATACAACCATGTTATAAGACAGTAATATAACCATGGTATAAGACAGTAATACAACCATGGTATAAGACAGGCAGTAATACAACCATGGTATAAGACAGACAGTAATACAACCATGGTATGAGCCAGGCAGTAATAAAACCATGGTATAAGACAGACAGTAATACAACCATGGTATAAGCCAGGCAGTAATACAACCATGGTATAAGACAGTAATACAACCATGGTATAAGACAGTAATACAACCATAGTATAAGACAGTAATACGACCATGGTATTAGACAGACAGTAATACAACCATGGTATAAGACAGTAATACAACCATGGTATAAGAGAGTAATACAACCATGGTATAAACAGTAATACAACCATGGTATAAGACAGACAGTAATACAACCATGGTATAAGACAGTAATACAACCATGGTATAAGACAGACAGTAATACAACCATGGTATAAGACAGTAATACAACCATGGTATAAGACAGTAATATAACCATGGTATAAGACAGTAATATAACCATGGTATAAGTCAGACAGTAATACAACCATGGTATAAGAGAGTAATACAACCATGGTATAAGAGAGTAATACAACCATGGTATAAGACAGTAATACAACCATGGTATAAACAGTAATACAACCATGGTATAAGACAGACAGTAATACAACCATGGTATAAGACAGTAATACAACCATGGTATAAGACAGACAGTAATACAACCATGGTATAAGACAGTAATACAACCATGGTATAAGACAGTAATATAACCATGGTATAAGACAGTAATATAACCATGGTATAAGAGAGTAATACAACCATGGTATAAGAGAGTAATACAACCATGGTATAAGACAGGCAGTAATACAACCATGGTATAAGACAGGCAGTAATACAACCATGGTATAAGACAGACAGTAATACAACCATGGTATAAGACAGGCAGTAATACAACCATGGTATAAGACAGTAATACAACCATGGTATAAGACAGTAATATAACCATGGTATAAGACAGGCAGTAATACAACCATGGTATAATACAGACAGTAATACAACCATGGTATAAGACAGGCAGCAATACAATCATGGTATAAGACAGACAGTAATACAACCATGGTATAAGCCAGGCAGTAATACAACCATGGTATAAGACAGTAATACAACCATGGTATAAGACAGTAATACAACCATGGTATAAACAGTAATACAACCATGGTATAAGACAGACAGTAATACAACCATGGTATAAGACAGTAATACAACCATGGTATAAGACAGACAGTAATACAACCATGGTATAAGACAGTAATACAACCATGGTATAAGACAGACAGTAATACAACCATGGTATAAGACAGACAGTAATACAACCATGGTATAAGACAGACAGTAATACAACCATGGTATAAGACAGGCAGTAATACAACCATGGTATAATACAGGCAGTAATACAACCATGGTATAATACAGACAGTAATACAACCATGGTATAAGACAGGCAGCAATACAACCATGGTATAAGACAGACAGTAATACAACCATGGTATAAGACAGTAATACAATCATGGTATAAGACAGTAATACAACCATGGTATAAGACAGACAGTAATACAATCATGGTATAAGACAGGCAGTAATACAACCATGGTATAAGACAGTAATACAACCATGGTATAAGACAGACAGTAACACAACCATGGTATAAGACAGGCAGTAATACAACCATGGTATAAGACAGTAATACAACCATGGTATAAGACAGTAATACAACCATGGTATAAGACAGTAATATACCATGGTATAAGACAGTAATACAACCATGGTATAAACAGTAATACAACCATGGTATAAGACAGACAGTAATACAACCATGGTATAAGACAGACAGTAATACAACCATGGTATAAGACAGTAATACAACCATGGTATAAGACAGTAATACAACCATGGTATAAGACAGGCAGTAATACAATCATGGTATAAGACAGGCAGTAATACAATCATGGTATAAGACAGGCAGTAATACAACCATGGTATAAGACAGACAGTAATACAACCATGGTATAAGACAGACAGTAATACAACCATGGTATAAGACAGACAGTAATACAACCATGGTATAAGACAGACAGTAATACAACCATGGTATAAGACAGTAATACAACAATGGTATAAGACAGTAATATAACCATGGTATAAGACAGTAATATAACCATGGTATAAGTCAGACAGTAATACAACCATGGTATAAGAGAGTAATACAACCATGGTATAAGAGAGTAATACAACCATGGTATAAGACAGGCAGTAATACAACCATGGTATAAGACAGGCAGTAATACAACCATGGTATAAGACAGACAGTAATACAACCATGGTATAAGACAGGCAGTAATACAACCATGGTATAAGACAGTAATACAACCATGGTATAAGACAGTAATATAACCATGGTATAAGACAGGCAGTAATACAACCATGGTATAATACAGACAGTAATACAACCATGGTATAAGACAGGCAGCAATACAATCATGGTATAAGACAGACAGTAATACAACCATGGAATAAGCCAGGCAGTAATACAACCATGGTATAAGACAGTAATACAACCATGGTATAAGACAGTAATACAACCATGGTATAAACAGTAATACAACCATGGTATAAGACAGACAGTAATACAACCATGGTATAAGACAGTAATACAACCATGGTATAAGACAGACAGTAATACAACCATGGTATAAGACAGTAATACAACCATGGTATAAGACAGACAGTAATACAACCATGGTATAAGACAGACAGTAATACAACCATGGTATAAGACAGACAGTAATACAACCATGGTATAAGACAGGCAGTAATACAACCATGGTATAATACAGGCAGTAATACAACCATGGTATAATACAGACAGTAATACAACCATGGTATAAGACAGGCAGCAATACAACCATGGTATAAGACAGACAGTAATACAACCATGGTATAAGACAGTAATACAATCATGGTATAAGACAGTAATACAACCATGGTATAAGACAGACAGTAATACAATCATGGTATAAGACAGGCAGTAATACAACCATGGTATAAGACAGTAATACAACCATGGTATAAGACAGACAGTAACACAACCATGGTATAAGACAGGCAGTAATACAACCATGGTATAAGACAGTAATACAACCATGGTATAAGACAGTAATACAACCATGGTATAAGACAGTAATACAACCATGGTATAAGACAGTAATACAACCATGGTATAAACAGTAATACAACCATGGTATAAGACAGACAGTAATACAACCATGGTATAAGACAGACAGTAATACAACCATGGTATAAGACAGACAGTAATACAACCATGGTATAAGACAGACAGTAATACAACCATGGTATAAGACAGTAATACAACCATGGTATAAGACAGTAATACAACCATGGTATAAGACAGGCAGTAATACAATCATGGTATAAGACAGGCAGTAATACAATCATGGTATAAGACAGGCAGTAATACAACCATGGTATAAGACAGACAGTAATACAACCATGGTATAAGACAGACAGTAATACAACCATGGTATAAGACAGACAGTAATACAACCATGGTATAAGACAGTAATACAACCATGGTATAAGACAGTAATACAACCATGGTATAAGACAGGCAGTAATACAATCATGGTATAAGACAGTAATACAACCATGGTATAAGACAGGCAGTAATACAATCATGGTATAAGACAGGCAGTAATACAACCATGGTATAAGACAGGCAGGAATACAACCATGGTATAAGACAGACAGTAATGCAACCATGGTATGAGACAGGCAGTAATGCAACCATGGTAGGAGACAGGCAGTAATGCAACCATGGTATGAGACAGGCAGTAATACAACCATGGTATAAGACAGACAGTAATACAACCATGGTATAAGACAGGAATACAACCATGGTATAAGACAGTAATACAACCATGGTATAAGACAGACAGTAATACAACCATGGTATAAGACAGACAGTAATACAACCATGGTATAAGACAGACAGTAATACAACCATGGTATAAGACAGTAATATAACCATGGTATAAGACAGACAGTAATACAACCATGGTATTAGACAGACAGTAATACAACCATGGTATAAGACAGACAGTAATACAACCATGGTATAAGACAGACAGTAATACAACCATGGTATAAGACAGGCAGCAATACAACCATGGTATAAGACAGACAGTAATACAACCATGGTATAAGACAGTAATACAACCATGGTTATATTACTGTCTTATAACATGGTTGTATTACAGTAATACAACCATGGTATAAGACAGTAATACAACCATGGTATAAGACAGACAGTAATACAACCATGGTATAAGACAGACAGTAATACAACCATGGTATAAGACAGACAGTAATACAACCATGGTATAAGACAGTAATACAACCATGGTATAAGACAGACAATAATACAACCATGGTATAAGACAGCAATACAACCATGGTATAAGACAGACAGCAATACAACCATGGTATAAGACAGACAGTAATGCAACCATGGTTAAAGACAGTAATACAACCATGTTATAAGACAGTAATATAACCATGGTATAAGACAGTAATACAACCATGGTATAAGACAGGCAGTAATACAACCATGGTATAAGACAGACAGTAATACAACCATGGTATGAGCCAGGCAGTAATAAAACCATGGTATAAGACAGTAATACAACCATGGTATAAGACAGACAGTAATACAACCATGGTATAAGCCAGGCAGTAATACAACCATGGTATAAGACAGTAATACAACCATGGTATAAGACAGTAATACAACCATAGTATAAGACAGTAATACGACCATGGTATTAGACAGACAGTAATACAACCATGGTATAAGACAGACAGTAATACAACCATGGTATAAGACAGTAATACAACCATGGTATAAGACAGTAATACAACCATGGTATAAACAGTAATACAACCATGTTATAAGACAGTAATACAACCATGGTATAAGACAGACAGTAATACAACCATGGTATAAGACAGTAATACAACCATGGTATAAGACAGTAATATAACCATGGTATAAGACAGTAATATAACCATGGTATAAGTCAGACAGTAATACAACCATGGTATAAGACAGTAATACAACCATGGTATAAGACAGTAATACAACCATGGTATAAGACAGGCAGTAATACAACCATGGTATAAGACAGGCAGTAATACAACCATGGTATAAGAGAGTAATACAACCATGGTATAAGAGAGTAATACAACCATGGTATAAGACAGGCAGTAATACAACCATGGTATAAGACAGGCAGTAATACAACCATGGTATAAGACAGTAATACAACCATGGTATAAGACAGTAATACAACCATGGTATAAGACAGACAGTAATACAACCATGGTATAAGACAGACAGTAATACAACCATGGTATAAGACAGACAGTAATACAACCATGGTATAAGACAGACAGTAATACAACCATGGTATAAGACAGGCAGTAATACAACCATGGTATAATACAGGCAGTAATACAACCATGGTATAATACAGACAGTAATACAACCATGGTATAAGACAGGCAGCAATACAACCATGGTATAAGACAGACAGTAATACAACCATGGTATAAGACAGTAATACAATCATGGTATAAGACAGTAATACAACCATGGTATAAGACAGACAGTAATACAATCATGGTATAAGACAGGCAGTAATACAACCATGGTATAAGACAGTAATACAACCATGGTATAAGACAGACAGTAACACAACCATGGTATAAGACAGGCAGTAATACAACCATGGTATAAGACAGTAATACAACCATGGTATAAGACAGTAATACAACCATGGTATAAGACAGTAATACAACCATGGTATAAGACAGTAATACAACCATGGTATAAACAGTAATACAACCATGGTATAAGACAGACAGTAATACAACCATGGTATAAGACAGTAATACAACCATGGTATAAGACAGACAGTAATACAACCATGGTATAAGACAGACAGTAATACAACCATGGTATAAGACAGTAATACAACCATGGTATAAGACAGGCAGTAATACAATCATGGTATAAGACAGGCAGTAATACAATCATGGTATAAGACAGGCAGTAATACAACCATGGTATAAGACAGTAATACAACCATGGTATAAGACAGACAGTAATGCAACCATGGTATGAGACAGGCAGTAATACAACCATGGTATAAGACAGGCAGTAATACAACCATGGTATAAGACAGTAATACAACCATGGTATAAGACAGTAATACAACCATGGTATAAGACAGACAGTAATGCAACCATGGTATGAGACAGGCAGTAATACAACCATGGTATAAGACAGGCAGTAATACAACCATGGTATAAGACAGACAGTAATACAACCATGGTATAAGACAGACAGTAATGCAACCATGGTATAAGACAGTAATACAACCATGGTATAAGACAGGAATACAACCATGGTATAAGACAGGCAGTAATACAACCATGGTATAAGACAGGCAGTAATACAACCATGGTATAAGACAGGAATACAACCATGGTATAAGACAGTAATACAATCATGGTATTGTAACGGTTTTGACTTGAGGTTATAATTTATAGGGGTGCCAGGTAGGTTGTGCCTACCAGAGAAAATATTAGTTTCTCCTTTTAGTTTGATAGGGAATGAGTCCCATCTGGTCCGTCAAGTCTACACCAATACAAAGGACTCATGTAAATGTCAGGATGGAAATACACTTTTCATGAACCCTTAAAACAATGGAAATAACTTCAAAACAACTGTATTCTTTTGAATGGTTGTATTAACATAAATGATCACACACACAACAATATAACAATAATGAGCTTTAAACAGCTCTAGTTCCTCCATAAATGTCCTGTACCTCGGGCCTAAAAAGAGTCCAGCCCGGTAAACAAGTTCAGGGAACTCAACTGACCTTAGTCACGCAATGGCTGTCCGTTCATATAGTGTAGCGTAAACCCAGTGTCAATCATACAATGAAAAGAACAAATATTTTACCACACATTTCAATAAATCCTCATCTACAGCTAACTACATAAATCATCACAGTATACATCACACCCAAAACAAATGAAATACCGTATACAAAAAAGGTTGTAGTCAGTCGGTCAGTCAGAGAAGCCAATCCGCCGACAGATCTCCAGCGGAGAAAGGTCACGAAAACCAACAGAGAGGTGTGTCCACAGACTCAAGAGTGGATCCGATCCTGGGTAGATTTTCTATTAGGCTACACAAAGCACACTTTTACAGCAACACAACAAACGGAAGAGAGAAGCTTCAGAACTGAGGGTCGAACACATCCTCATTCATGTTTCCATCACAACTCCACTTTTGCGCAGCTGATGCTGGCTATTTAATTGGGAATTAAAGGGGAAGCGCTCTATTGGAAGAAGCACTAATTAATTGGGAATTAAAGGGGAAGCGCTCTATTGGAAGAAGCACTAATTAATTGGGAATTAAAGGAAAAGCGCTCTATTGGAAGGAGACGCACTGAGACGGTTCAGGAAAATTCAGGGCCGTCACAGTATAAGACAGTAATACAACCATGGTATAAGACAGGCAGTAATACAATCATGGTATAAGACAGGCAGTAATACAACCATGGTATAAGACAGTAATACAACCATGGTATAAGACAGGCAGTAATACAACCATGGTATAAGACAGTAATACAACCATGGTATAAACAGTAATACAACCATGGTATAAGACAGACAGTAATACAACCATGGTATAAGACAGACAGTAATACAACCATGGTATAAGACAGACAGTAATACAACCATGGTATAAGACAGGCATTAATACAACCATGGTATAAGACAGGCAGTAATACAACCATGGTATAAGACAGTAATACAACCATGGTATAAGACAGTAATACAACCATGGTATAAGACAGACAGTAATACAACCATGGTATAAGACAGTAATACAACCATGGTATAAGACAGGCAGTAATACAACCATGGTATAAGACAGGCAGTAATACAACCATGGTATAAGACAGGCAGTAATACAACCATAGTATAAGACAGACAGTAATACAACCATGGTATAAGACAGACAGTAATACAACTATGGTATAAGACAGACAGTAATATAACCATGGTATAAGACAGACAGTAATACAACCATGGTATAAGACAGACAGTAATACAACCATGGTATAAGACAGTAATACAACCATGGTATAAGACAGACAGTAATACATCCATGGTATAAGACAGTAATACAACCATGGTATAAGACAGGCAGTAATACAACCATGGTATAAGACAGTAATACAACCATGGTATAAGACAGTAATACAACCATGGTATAAGACAGTAATACAACCATGGTACAAGACAGAACGTAATACAACCATGGTATAAGACAGACAGTAATACAACCATGGTATAAGACAGTAATACAACCATGGTATAAGACAGGCAGTAATACAACCATGGTATAAGACAGTAATACAACCATGGTATAAGACAGACAGTAATACAACCATGGTATAAGACAGACAGTAATACAACCATGGTATAAGACAGTAATACAACCATGGTATAAGACAGGCAGTAATACAACCATGGTATAAGACAGGCAGTAATACAACCATGGTATAAGACAGGCAGTAATACAACCATAGTATAAGACAGACAGTAATACAACCATGGTATAAGACAGTAATACAACCATGGTATAAGACAGACAGTAATACAACCATGGTATAAGACAGTAATACAACCATGGTATAAGACAGTAATACAACCATGGTATAAGACAGACAGTAATACAACCATGGTATAAGACAGACAGTAATACAACCATGGTATAAGACAGACAGTAATACAACCATGGTATAAGACAGTAATACAACCATGGTATAAGACAGGCAGTAATACAACCATGGTATAAGACAGACAGTAATACAACCATGGTATAAGACAGTAATACAACCATGGTATAAAACATAAACTTGGAATGATGTTGATTCCTACCTTCTGTCGGGGAGGAGGTATATTTTAACATAGGGGTTCCTGGGCCGGCCGTCTTCCCTAGAAGGAAATTCTTTAGCTCCCAGGATGGTGACTATGAGCTGGTGACCCACCTTGTCGTACCACAGTTTGACCTGGAGGGAGAGTAGAGTTGTGTTATTATGAGCTGATGAACACTCTGATGTATTGGGAGGGTATAACATTAAAGCATAGCATATAGCAGTCTAGCAATACAGCACAGCTGTTGCCAATGTGTCTTTTAGTAAGAGTTTATTAGAAGCTGCCAGGCACTATAGTTGATGTTTTCTTTGCAAACAAAAAGGAAGCGATGAAAAACTATTCAAAATGCTTGATTCAGATTTCAAACTAATAAGAAAACGCTCTGAAACGATTTAAAACTCAAACTAATAAGAAAACGCTCTGAAACGATTTAAAACTCAAACTGTTAAGAAAACGCTTTGAAATTATTTAAAACTCAAAAGAAAATGCTTTGCTCCTTTTTTTCAAAACAAATTATGGTCAAGTGAAACAATTATCTAAGATTGAAAACCCTAGTTGCACAACCGAGAGGCTCCCTTACAAAACGATAATTTAATGCTGCAAACTTACCACAATTTTGTGGCTGTCACGTCCTGACCATAGAAAGCTGGTATTTTCTATGGTAGAGTAGGTCAGGGCGTGACAGGTTTTTTTTCTAGTTTATATTTTCTATGTTATTAGGTTCTAGTTTTGTATTTCTAAGTTGTTTTTTGTTTGGAATGATCTCCAATTAGAGGCAGCTGGTCATCGTTGTCTCTAATTGGAGATCAAACTTAAGTAGCTGTTTTTTCCACCTGGGTTTGTGGGAGATAGTTTTTGAGTTAGTGTATGTTTCACCTCTGCGTCATGGTTTGTTGTTTTTGTTCTTTAGTTTATGTTTATGTATTGCATAGTTTCACATTTCAATAAAATATGTGGAACGATAATCACGCTGCATTTTGGTCCGCTTCATCCTACGACAACCGTGACAGTGGCAAATTTGCTGCAAACTAAATAATGTGCTACAAAATGTTGTTGAAGTTTGCAAATGTTTGCCACTAGTGGTGAATCTGCAGCAAACCTTTGGCAACAATAATATTTATTGCCATTAGTGGCAAACAGTTCGCTAGAGGTTTTTCTCTGGCAGACAATTCTCTCAAGATTCTATTTGAACCTAACCTGTGGAAGCAACATTTATTGCCACTAGTGGCAAACAGTTTACCACAAGATGTTTCTGGTGAACACATGAGGTCCAAGACCAGTAACCGTTGATGACCAATGACTAACCATTGATGACCAATCAAGGGAATTAGAAAAATTTGTTGGAAAATGGAAACAAAGCTAGCTACAGTACTTACCAAAGTCGTCCGGTGAGTGTCTAATTATTAATGAAACTTCCTAATAAACTTGAACATTTTATTAGCTAAATGCCTATTTAGCAATGTCATGTTTAATAGGATAGAGTGAAAAAAAAATGTTGATACCAGTTTCAATCTGTCAATGCCACTGACTGACTGGCTAGCATTTAGCTAGCTAACATTAGCAATTACATTTTTGCACAATTCATGTGATGGGTAGTTAGCTAACCACTGATTTGTCTTGAATACATATTTTTAGCTGAATACGTTGGTGTTTTTTAATACCAATATGCATGTCAATATGCTTGTGTCACGGCTCTCTAGCATCTTAGCTATCCCAATAGCTAAGGTAGGTAACTAGCTAGCTAAGAACAAAATGAGTCGATTTGACATCAAAGCAAAACAGATGGATACCCTTCGCCTACCTGTGGTGTTGGAAGAGGCTGTATTGGGAGGAAGATTCATCAACACCCTGGAAATATGTTTGTGGTGCACTCCCTCGTAACGCTTTTTTTTAGTGATAAATGATAAAGCAAGTAAATGCATGTATTATTGTAATAAATGTAGCCCATACATTCATTCTTTGTAACAAATAAATCTGTCATTCCTTTAAATCCTGTTGGGGCTAGGGGGCAGTATTTGCACGTCCGGATAAAAAACCTACCCGATTTAATCTGGTTACTACTCCTGCCCAGAAACTAGAATATGCATATAATTAGTAGATTTGGATAGAAAACACTCTAAAGTTTCTAAAACTGTTTGAATGGTGTCTGTGAGTATAACAGAACTCATATGGCAGGCCAAAAGCTGAGAAGATTCCATACAGGAAGTGCCCTGTCAGACAATCTGTTGTCCTTCTGTTGCATCTCTATCGAAAATACAGCATCTGTGCTGTAATGTGACACTTTCTAAGGCTCCCATTGGCTCTCTAAAGCCGCCAGAAAGTGTAATGGGTGTCTGCTGTCTCTGGGCGAAGAACAGCAGGAGAATTTGTGAGTGGTCAGCCTGGGGACAGTGACACTGGAGATGCGCGTTCACGAGAATTCTCCATTTTTTTTCTTTCAGCCTTTGAATGAATACAACGTCGCCCGGTTGGAATATTCTAGCTATTTTATGAGAAAAATAGCATATACATTTATTTTAAACAGCGTTTGACATGCTTCTAAGTACGGTAATGGAATATTTTGAATTTATTTTTTCACGAAATGCGCTCGCGCATCACCCTTCGGATAGTGACCTGAACGCACGAACAAAACGAAGCTATTTGAATATAATTATGGATTATTTGGAACGAAAACAGCATTTGTTGTTGAAGTAGAAGTCCTGGGAGTGCATTCTGACGAAGAACAGCAAAGGTAATCCAATTTTTCTAATAATAAATCTGAGTTTAGGTTGTCCCAAACTTGGTGGGTGTCAAAATAGCTAGCCGTGATGGCCGGGCTATCTACTCAGAATATTGCAAAATGTGCTTTCGCCGAAAAGCTATTTTAAAATCTGACACCGCGATTGCATAAAGGACTTCTGTATCTATAATTCTTAAAATAATTGTTATGTATTTTGTGAATGTTTATCATGAGTAATTTAGTAAATTCACCGGAAGTTTGCGGTAGGTATGCTAGTTCTGAACATCACATGCTAATGTAAAAAGCTGTTTTTTGATATAAATATGAACTTGATTGAACAAAACATCCATGTATTGTATAACATAATGTCCTAGGAGTGTCATCTGATGAAGATCATCAAAGGTTAGTGCTGCATTTAGCTGTGGTTTTGGTTTTTGTAACATATATGCTTGCTTTGAAAATGGCTGTGTGATTATTTTTGGCTGGGTACTCTCCTGACATAATCTAATGTTTTGCTTTCGCTGTAAAGCCTTTTTGAAATCGGATAATGTGGTTAGATTAACGAGAGTCTTCTCTTTAAAATGGTGTAAAATAGTCATATGTTTGAGAAAATGAAGTTATAGCATTTTTGAGGTATTTGTATTTCGCGCCACGCGATTCCACTGGCTGTTGACTAGGGTGGGACGCAAGCGTCCCACTGGCCCAGGGAAGTTAAACTAGTAGCTAGCTCATCTTGATCATGAGTTGTTCCTTCTGTCTTTCTAGAAGCAATCAGTTACAAGGCAAAAAGACAGATTCAGGCCTTCTATCAAATTGAGGACAGAGAAATATGTGTTCAGCAGACAGGTCAATTCTTCTTGCATGCACAGCTTTGAGATGTAAGTTACACTCTAAAATGCTGGGTTGTTTGGATGACCCATTTGCTGGGTTGCAGGCATTGAGTCAATAGTTGGGTTGTTTTCTGTAAATACAGCAAGGTTGAGTTGTTTTCTGTAAATACAGCAAGGTTAGATTGTTTTCTGTAAATACAGCAAGGTTAGATTGTTTTCTGTAATACAGCCAGTTTGGGTTGTTGGTGCTGGGTTATTAAGGTTGGGCTATGGATATTTCACCCAGCCAATGGGTTAATTCTCCCGCTACCAGCGCGTGAAGTCCACTACAATACTTACAAATAGTCTAGTTCTCGTGTGACTGACAAGTGGAAAACGGCTAACATTATTTCGACAGACTAATATTCTTTTGGCTGACTGAAAACGGCAAGTTACAAACGTTACGAATTCTGAATTTGATGGTCATTCAGGTTAAATAGGCTGTGCTATCATAGGTTGTCCTCAAGCTAGCTAACGTTAGCTTGAGTGTCCTGTATTCTCACAATAACATACATCGATGGGAACCAAACCAGTCCAGTAGTCTCTTAATAACATACATAGATGGGAACCATCTAACCATGTTTTCTATCCATATAAAATAAGTATATGCATGTCCTAGCTTCTGAGTTTGATTAGTAGGCCGTTGAAAATGGGAACAAATTTTTTCCAAAATGCACTGTGGCGCCCCCTATGGTAGGATATCCTCAATTAATAACATACATCGATGGGAACCAAAGCAGTCCTGTAGTCTCTTAATAACATACATCGATGGGAACCAAACCAGTCCTGTAGTCTCTTAATAACATACATCGATGGGAACCAAACCAGTCCTGTAGTCTCTTAATAACATACATCGATGGGAACCAAACCAGTCCAGTATTCTCTTAATAACATACATAGATGAGAACCAAACCAGTCCTGTAGTCTCTCAAAAACTTATAGAAACGGGAACCAAATAGATATCTTTGAAACTTAGGACAGTGTCTATTGATTTAGATCAGTCAAATGACAGACAGCACATTGTTGTTCCTCCACCCATAAGGCCCCTGACTTATCATCCTCACTAACTAGCTTACACCTTAACGAGAACAGCATTAACTAATTAAGTGATCCAACCAATCCCCTTAGTGAGTGATAATGATTGGCCACAGAGCAGCAGTACATCGTGGCTACTTACTGAGACGTGTCCAGACAAGCACTGTGGGGAGTAGCGGAGCATCCCGGGACTCATGGGGGACGTGACGGATATCGCTCGACCCATCTTTTGGGATTCGAATAAACTCGAACCTGCAGACACAAGCAAATCTGTGTTATTTTCACTTAAAGGTTAAGGTGTGTAGGGGCTTGTTTTCTTTGAATCATTGTGTATTTTTACATTAAGGTTAAGGTGCGTAGGGGCTTTTTGATTTCTTTATAATTTATCTTTGTTTCATAGTATAGTTTATTTAATTTTTATTTAACACAGTCACTTGGTTTCTTAATTTACAGTATGTTTGCCAATCAGTTGGGCTGCCAGACTTATTTGCCATTCCTTTTGCCTCATCCCTCTCAACCATACAATTCCTCATCAATCCACAGGGATTTAACAGCTTTTACAGTGATTTTCTTAATGGGTGCGTGCTTATTATTAACTGGAATAAGCAATTTCATAATTGGGTCAAGTGCAGCGTCTGGTTGCTCCTCATTACACACCACAGACCAACAAATGTTATTTACATCATCAACATATGAATCACTACAAAACGTATTGTATGACCTCTTATACACTATATTAGGACCAGCCTTTGGAACTTTGGTTTTCCTAGATATGGCTATTATATTGTGATCACTACATCCTATGGATTTGGATACTGCTTTAAAGCAAATTTTTGCAGCATTAGTAAAGATGTGATCAATACATGTTGATGATTTCATTCCTGTGCTGTTTGTAACTACCCTGGTAGGTTGACTGATAACCTGAACCGGTTGCAGGCACTGATGAGAGCCAGTCAATATTTAAATCACCCAGAAAATATACTTCTCTGTTGATATCACATACATTTACAAGCATTTCACACATATTATCCAGATACTGACTGTTAGCACTTGGTGGTCTATAGCAGCTTCCCACAAGAATAGGCTTTAGAGGGCCTTCCGTGTGGCGCAGTGGTCTAAGGCTGTGCCACTAGAGATTCTTGGTTCGAGTCCAGGCTCTGTCACAGCCGGCTGTGACCCGGAGACCCATGGGGCGGCGAACAATTGGCCCAGTGTCGTCCGGGTTAGGGGAGGGTTTGGCCAGCAGGGATATCCCTGTCCCATCGGGCAATAGCGACTCCTGTGGCGGGCCGGGCGCAGTGCACACTGACACGGTCGCCAGGTGTACGGTGTTTCCTCCGACACATTGGTGCGGCTGGCTTCCGGGTTAAATGGGCATTGTGTCAAGAAGCAGTGTGGCTTGGTTGGGTTGGGTTTCGAAGGACGCATGGCTCTCGACCTTCGCCTCTCCCGAGTCCGTACGGGAGTTGCAGCGATGAGACAAGACTAACTACCAATTGGATACCACGAAATTGGGGAGAAAAAAATGGGTGAAAATACAAAAAAAAGAATAGGCTTTAGGTGAGGCAGATGAACCTGTAGCCATATTACTTCAACAGTTGTAACAATGTACGCTGAGAGTCGAGAAGCAAGTTCAGGGAGTGAATACATTTAATAAATAAATAAACGAACATGAACAAAAGAAGAAGCACAAACAGCGCACCGACATGAAACAGATACAGAAACAATAACGACTGAGGAAGGAACCAAAGGGAGTGACATAAATAGGGCAGGTAATCAAAGAGGTGATGGAGTCCAGGTGAGTGTCAATAAGCGCTGGTGCGTGTGACGATGGTGACAGGTGTGCGTAATAATCAGCAGTCTGGTGACCTAGAGGCCATAGAGGGAGTATACGTGACAGTACCCCCTCCCTGACGATCAGCTCCTGAAATGTGGCTCCAGCCGCAGGACGCCGACAACAGGGACGATCCCAGGGATCAGGAGCGGACCGGCCACCTATGCCAAAACCTGTCGAGCGGGCTGGGGCATGGGAGCCCGGCGACCTAGAGTGCCGAAGAAGGAGCAGACGAAACAGCACCCCTTCTCTGACGCGCGGCTCCAGCTGCAGGGCGCTGACCAGAGGGACGTTCCCGGGGATCAGAGCGGACTGTTAAGCTCCGTAGAGGCACAGGAACCTGACGAGCAGCCTAAAGTGTCGGAGCCTGGCAAGCCAGCTGTGGCTGGGGAGCCTGCCGAGCCTTGAAAACCTGACGAGCTAGCTAAGGTATGGAAGCCTGACAAGCTATCTGAGGCATCCTCGGTAGACTCGGCAACAGACGCTTGACCTGTCAACCGAGTCTTGACACCCTGATGTACCGGCTGAGACATGAAAGCCTAAAGAGCCGGCTGAGGCATCCTCGGTTGCTCTGGCAGCGGAACCCAGACCCGACGTCACTTCCAACACAAAAACTAAAAACACTCCCTGATGCTTCCCTTTGGTGAGGCGTTATTTTGTAATGCTGTACGCTGAGAGTCGGGAAGAAACAGCGACATGAAACAGATACAGAAACAATAACGCCTGGGGAAGGAACCAAATGGAGTGACATAAATAGATGGAGTCCAGGTGAGTGTCAATAAACGCTGGTGCGTGTGATGATGGTGACAGGTGTGCGTAATAATCAGCAGTCTGGTGACCTAGAGGCCAGAGAGGGAGTATACGTGACAACATTATTTAACATTAGATTGTCTCTAAGCTTTAAAGGAATGTGGTTCTTTATATAGACCACAACACCGCCCCCCGTTGGCATTTCTGTCTTTTCTGTAAATGTTATAACCATATATTGCTACCACTGTATCATCAAATGTATTATCTAAGTGAGTTTCAGAGATAGTCAGAATATGCATGTTATTTGTTACAAGCAAGTTATTGACTTCATGGACCTTGTTTCTCAGGCTGCATATGTTAATATGGACTATTTTTAGCACTTTTCTGGGTTGCTTGATTGTTTTTAATGCTTTCCTGATAAGCTTATCAGAAGTAGACTTGATAGTGCAGGGTGAGCTGCACACAGTGGTCTTCCTACTAGAGCACATCGTCTCAGTTTTCTTTGAATCATTGTGTAATTTAGTAAAAACTAAGAGCTACACTACATCCAGATGTCGGCATTGTTGATGTCATGATAATGAATGTATGATGTCACCACTCACTTGATTCAAGTTGTCCATGTGTGCTTTCTGAGATACTGGGAAAATCTCTGGGAAATAAACAGAACCCCAACATTATGAAGCAAGAGACATCTTCACAGTTACATTACTGTTACTACCCTCTCTCTAGTCAAATATGGGTCACCTATTAATGTTTATTCAGAGGGTCCAGAGGGGAATTGTTCTAATGAAGCTTGGCTGTTATCTGTGGAGCTGAGGGACTGAAGCTGGGTTGTTATGTGTGGAGCTGAGGGGCTGAAGCTGGGTTGTTATCTGTGGAGCTGAGGGACTGAAGCTGGGCTGTTATCTGTGGAGCTGAGGGACTGAAGCTGGAGTTTATCTGTGGAGCTGAGGGACTGAAGGGGGAGTATTATCTGTGGGGCTGAGGGACTGAAGCTGGGATATTATCTGTGGAGCTGAGGGACTGAAGCTGGGTGGTAATCTGTGGAGCTGAGGGACTGAAGCTGGGTGGTGGCATGTGGAGCTGAGGGACTGAAGCTGGGGTATTATCTGTGGAGCTGAGGGACTGAAGCTGGGATATTATCTGTGGAGCTGAGGGACTGAAGCTGGGGTATTATCTGTGGAGCTGAGGGACGGAAGCTGGGGTATTATCTGTGGAGCTGAGGGACTAAAGCTGGGGTATTATCTGTGGAGCTGAGGGACTGAAGCTGGGATATTATCTGTGGAGCTGAGGGACTGAAGCTGGGGTGTAATCTGTGGAGCTGAGGGACTGAAGCTGGGTGGTGGCATGTGGAGCTGAGGGACTGAAGCTGGGATATTATCTGTGGAGCTGAGGGACTGAAGCTGGGTGGTAATCTGTGGAGCTGAGGGACTGAAGCTGGGTGGTGGCATGTGGAGCTGAGGGACTGAAGCTGGGATATTATCTGTGGAGCTGAGGGACTGAAGCTGGGAAATTATCTGTGGAGCCGAGGGACTGAAGCTGGGATATTATCTGTGGAGCTGAGGGACTGAAGCTGGGTGGTGGCATGTGGAGCTGAGGGACTGAAGCTGGAGATTATCTGTGGAGCTGAGGGACTGAAGCTGGGGTGTAATCTGTGGAGCTGAGGGACTGAAGCTGGGTGTTGGCATGTGGAGCTGAGGGACTGAAGCTGGGGTATTATCTGTGGAGCTGAGGGACTGAAGCTGGGGTGTAATCTGTGGAGCTGAGGGACTGAAGCTGGGTGGTGGCATGTGGAGCTGAGGGACTGAAACTGGGAAATTATCTGTGGAGCTGAGGGACTGAAGCTGGGCTATTATCTGTGGAGCTGAGGGACTGAAGCTGGGTGTTAGCTGTGGAGCTGAGGGACGGTGTGATTCAAAACAAGTTACACAAGACCTATTAGTACATAACATATTTTCACAGCTTTCAATGACAGGGACTAATTTTCTGCTTTTAACCTTTATGTAAACCTTTATGTTAACTTTCATATCTTGTCAGAGATACCATTAATACAATTCTCCTGAGACGAGGGAATGAAATGAGTAAACATTTCACTGTTAGTCCACACCTGTTGTTTACCAAGCATGTAGTGAATACCATTTGATTTGAAAATGTATTTATACAGTGCCTTCAGAAAGTATTGACACCCCTTGACTTATTCCTGAATACAAAGCGTGTTTGGGGCAAAGCCAACACATCACTGAATACCACTCCTCATATTTTCAAGCATGGTGGTGGCTGCATCGTGCTATGGGTATGCTCGTTATTGGGAATTTTTTGGAATAAAAATACAATTTAATAGAGCTAAGAAAATGCTAAATGCATAACCTGGTTTGCTTTCCAACAGACACTGGGACATTATTTTAGACACGGGAGTTGCTTACAAACTTGCATAGTTAAATAAAGGTTAAATAAATGTGAAATTTAAATAAATAAAGATGACATTGAATGTTCCTGAGTGGCCTAGTTCGAGTTTTCACTTAAATTGGCTTGAACATTTATGGCAAGACCTGAAAATGGTTTCCTAGCTATGATCAACAACCAACTTGACAGAGCTTGAAGAATTTAAAAAAGAATAATGTGCAAACATTGTACAAACCAGGTGTGTAAAGATCTTACCCAAAAAGACTCACAGCTATAATCGCTGCCAAAGATGATTCTAAAACAAGTTTTCACATTATAATTATGGGATATTGTGTGTAGATGGGCGAGAAAAGAAACATATTTAATCAATTTTAAATTAAGGCTGTAACACTACAAAATGTGGAATAAGTCAAGGGGTATGAATACTTTTGGAAGGCACTGTACCACTCCACAAGTCATTAAGGGCGTACAGGGGTAGTGCAAAACCAAGCTGGGAGTCACACATCCTTAGACTAAGTACATGTATTCACACCTTGAAAGGTCATTTTCCATAGTTGTGTTAGAACTGAACGCACCGTATGGGACGGGACACAACCAGCTCCACTTGGGGGTCTGGCTTCGATTCTAGAATGACATTATAAACTTCCTTGAATGTTGCTCCTTGTAGGGCCCTCCCATTCCATTCAAGAACCTGATCTCCTGAAGAGAGAGAGAGAGGATCCGTTAACACAGCACACTGCAGAAAGAAAGAGAGGAGTGACATTAAAATATTCATGCAGTGTACAAATATGATTGAATATGAGAAGTGTTTATGGTGTGTACAAATATGATTGGTCAGACAAGGGTAATGGCAGCTAAAAAGACTCATTGCATCATCAGTATGAGAAAGCGTGTACTCATGACATCATCAGTGGGAGCCAGTCTGTACTCATGACATCATCAGTATGAGGCATTGTGAGACAGTGTGTACTCGTGACATCATCATTGTGAGTCAGCATGTACTAGTTACATATTTAGAATGAGCCAGTGTCTACTCATGACATCTTCAATATGAACCAGTGTACTACTCATGACATCATCAATATTAACTATTGTATTGCTCATGACATCATCAGTGTGAGACAGTGTGTACTCTTGACATGATCAGTGTGAGCAGGTGTGTACCTGGTCGAAGGTGACCAACAGTATCTGCTAGACTTCCTCTCTTCACTTTAGTGATGAAAGCACAAAGTCGACCAGAATCCATCATCTTTCCTCCAACCACCTGTTAGACACAGACATATTCAGTCATCACTATACATTGTACTCAGTATACATCTCAGTATACATCACTATACATCAGTGGTGTAAAGTACTTAAGTAAAAATACTTTAAAGTACTACTTAAGTAGTTTTTTGGGGTATCTGTACTTTACTTTACTCTTTATAACTTTTAATTTTACTTCGCTACAGTCCTAAAGAAAATAATGTACTTTTTACTCCTTACATTTACCTGACACCCAAAAGTACTCGTTACATTTTTAATGCTTAGCAGGACAGGAAAATGGTCCAATTCACACACTTATCAAAACAACACATGGTCATCCCTTCTGTCTCTGATCTGGCGGACTCACTAAACACAAATGCATATTTTGTAAATTATGTCTGAGTGTTGGAGTGTGCCCTGGATATCTGTAAATGATGTCTGAGTGTTGGAGTGTGCCCCTGGATATCTGTAAATTATGTCTGAGTGTTGGAGTGTGCCCCTGGATATCTGTAAATGATGTCTGAGTGTTGGAGTGTGCCCCTGGATATCTGTAAATTATGTCTGAGTGTTGGAGTGTGCCCCTGGATATCTGTAAATTATGTCTGAGTGTTGGAGTGTGCCCCTGGATATCTGTAAATGATGTCTGAGTGTGGGAGTGTGCCCCTGGATATCTGTAAATGATGTCTGAGTGTTGGAGTGTGCCCCTGGATATCTGTAAATTATGTCTGAGTGTTGGAGTGTGCCCCTGGATATCCATACATTAAAAACAAGAAAATGGTGCCGCCTGCTTTGCTTAATAGAAGGAATTGGAAATGATTTATACTTTTACTCAAGTTAGACAATTGGGTACTGCTATACATTATAATCAGTATACATCACTATACATTCATTTTATTTTTATTTTTTATTATTTAACCAGGTAGGCTAGTTGAGAACTAGTCCTTTATTTAACCATGTAGGCTAGTTGAGAACTAGTCCTTTATTTAACCAGGTAGGCTAGTTGAGAACAAGTTCTCATTTACAACTGAGACCTGGCCAAGATAAAGCAAAGCGACACAAACAACACAGAGTTACACATGGAATAAACAAGCGTACAGTCAATAACACAATAGATAAAAAGAAAGTTTTTATACAGTGTGTGCAAATGGCGTGAGGAGGTAAGGCAATAAATAGGCCATAGTAGACATCAATATACATTATACTCAGTATATATCTCAGTATACATCAATATACATTATACTCAGTATACATCTCAGTATACATCACTATACATTACACTCAGTATACATCTCAGTATACATCACTATACATTACACTCAGTATATATCTCAGTATACATCACTATACATTATACATCTCAGTATACATCACTATACATTATACATCTCAGTATACATCACTATACATTATAATCAGTATACATCACTATACATTATAATCCGTATACATCTCAGTATACATCACTATACATTATACATCTCAGTATACATCACTATACATTATACTCAGTATACATCTCAGTATACATCACTATACATTACACTCAGTATATATCTCAGTATACATCACTATACATTATACATCTCAGTATACATCACTATACATTATAATCCGTATACATCTCAGTATACATCACTATACATTATACTCAGCATAATATACATTTTCACAAAGTCTGCTGCCTCACTTTGTATGATGGCAATTTGCATATACTCCAGAATGTTATGAAGAGTGATCAGATGAAATCCCCGTTTGCCATGCAAATGAACTGAATCCCCCAAAAACATTTCCACTGCATTTCAGCCCTGCCACAAAAGGACCAGCTGACATCATGTCAGTGATTCTCTCGTTAACACAGGTGTGAGTGTTGATGAGGACAAGGCTGGAGATCACTCTGTCATGCTGATTGAGTTTGAATAACAGACTGGAAGCTTCAAAAGGAGGGTGGTGCTTGGAATCATTGTTCTTCCTCTGTCAACCATGGTTACCTGCAAGGAAACACGTGCCGTCATCATTGCTTTACGCAAAAAGGGCTTCACAGGCAAGGATATTGCTGCCAGTAAGATTGCACCTAAATCAACCAATTATCGGCTCATCAAGAACTTCAAGGAGAGCGGTTCAATTGTTGTGAAGGTGGCTTCAGGGCACCCAAGAAAGTCCAGCAAGCGCCAGGACCGTCTCCTAAAGTTGATTCAGCTGCGGGATCGGGGCACCACCAGTACAGAGCTTGCTCAGGAATGGCAGCAGGCAGGTGTGAGTGCATCGGCATGCACAGTGAGGCGAAGACTTTTGGAGGATGGCCTGGTGTCAAGAAGGGCAGCAAAGAAGCCACTTCTCTCCAGGAAAAACATCAGGGACAGACTGATATTCTGCAAAAGGTACAGGGATTGGACTGCTGAGGACTGGGGTAAAGTCATTTTCTCTGATGAATCCCCTTTCCGATTGTTTGGGTCATCCGGAAAAAAGCTTGTCCAGAGAAGACAAGGTGAGCGCTACCATCAGTCCTGCGTCATGCCAAAAGTAAAGCATCCTGAGACCATTCATGTGTGGGGTTGCTTCTCAGCCAAGGGAGTGGGCTCACTCACAATTTTGCCTAAGAAAACAGCCATGAATAAGGAATGGTACCAACACATCCTCAGAGAGCAACTTCTCCCAACCATCCAGGAACAGTTTGGTGACAAACAATGCCTTTTCCAGCATGATGGAGCACCTTGCCATAAGGCAATAGTGATAACTAAGTGGCTCGGGAAACAAAACATCAACATTTTGGGTCCATGGCCAGGAAACGCCCCAGACCTTAACCATTGAGAACTTGTGGTCAATCCTCAAGAGGCGGGTGGACAAACAGAAATCCACAAATTCTGACAAACTCAAAAGCATTAATTATGCAAGAATGGGCTGCCATCAGTCAGGATGTGGCCCAGAAGTTAATTGATAGCATGCCAGGGCGGATTAAAGAGGTCTAAAAAAAGAAGGGTCAACACTGCAAATATTGACTCTGCATCAACTTCATGTAATTGTCAATAAAAGCCTTTAACACTTATAAAATGCTTGTAATTATATACTGCTCAAAAAAATAAAGGGAACACTTAAACAACACAATGTAACTCCAAGTCAATCACTCTTCTGTGAAATCAAACTGTCCACTCTCGAAGCAACACTGATTGACAATAAATTTCACATGCTGTTGTGCAAATGGAATAGACAACAGGTGGAAATTATAGGCAATTAGCAAGACACCCCCAAAAAGGCACCCCCAAAAAGGAGTGGTTATGCAGGTGGAGACCACAGACCACTTCTCAGTTCCTATGCTTCCTGGCTGATGTTTTGGTCACTTTTGAATGCTGGCGGTGCTTCACTCTAGTGGTAGCATGAGACGGAGTCTACAACCCACACAAGTGGCTCAGGTAGTGCAGCTCATCCAGGATGGCACATCAATGCGAGCTGTGGCAAGAAGGTTTGCTGTGTCTGTCAGCGTAGTGTCCAGAGCATGGAGGCGCTACCAGGAGACAGGCCAGTACATCAGGAGACGTGGAGGAGGCCGTAGGAGGGCAACAACCCAGCAGCAGGACCGCTACCTCCGCCTTTGTGCAAGGAGGAGCAGGAGGAGCACTGCCAGAGCCCTGCAAAATGACCTCCAGCAGGCCACAAATGTGCATGTGTCTGCTCAAACAGTCAGAAACAGACTCCATGAGGGTGGTATGAGGGCCCGACGTCCACAGGTGGGGGTTGTGCTTACAGCCCAACACCGTGCAGGACGTTTGGCATTTGCCAGAGAACACCAAGATTGGCAAATTCGCCACTGGCGCCCTGTGCTCTTCACAGATGAAAGCAGATTCACACTGAGCACGTGACAGATGTGACAGAGTCTGGAGACGCCGTGGAGAACGTTCTGCTGCCTGCAACATCCTCCAGCATGACCGGTTTGGCGGTGGGTCAGTCATGGTGTGGGGTGGCATTTCTTTGGGGGGCCGCACAGCCCTCCATGTGCTCATTACCTGGTACTCCCTGTATATAGCCATGTTATTACCTGGTACTTCCTGTATAGAACCATGTTATTACCTGGTACTCCCTGTATATAGCCATGTTATTACCTGGTACTCCCTGTATATAGCCATGTTATTACCTGGTACTCCCTGTATATAGCCATGTTATTACCTGGTACTCCCTGTATATAGCCATGTTATTACCTGGTACTCCCTGTATATAGCCATGTTATTGTTTTTGTGTTGTTACTATTTCCTTTGTTTTGTAAGATTTTATTTGATATTTTATAAACAATACAAAACATACATAAACTACAACATCATACAAACATCAACTACATCTCCCTGCCCAGACCCACTAACACACTCCCATCTCCAGATCAACTACATCACCCTGCCCAGACCCACTAACACACTCCCATCTCCAGATCAACTACATCACCCTGCCCAGACCCACTAACACACTCCCATCTCCAGATCAACTACATCACCCTGCCCAGACCCACTAACACACTCCCATCTCCAGATCAACTACATCACCCTGCCCAGACCCACTAACACACTCCCATCTCCAGATCAACTACATCACCCTGCCCAGACCCACTAACACACTCCCATCTCCAGATCAACTACATCACCCTGCCCAGACCCACTACATTTTTGTTAACTGTAATTTCGTTACACTCCAACTTTCCCTCCATCTTCAACCAACATCAGTTCTTTTTAAATCAAATCAAATTTATTTATATAGCCCTTCTTACATCAGCTGATATCTCAAAGTGCTGTACTGAAACCCAGCCTAAAACCCCAAACAGCAAGCAATGCAGGTGTAGAAGCACGGTGGCTAGGAAAAACTCCATAGAAAGGCCAAAACCTAGGAAGAAACCTTGAGAGGAACCAGGCTATGAGGGGTGGCCAGTCCTCTTCTGGCTGTGCCGGGTGGAGATTATAACAGCACATGGCCAAGATGTTCAAATGTTCATAAATGACCAGCATGGTCAAATAATAATAAAAAAGTCTTGGTTCCAATAGTCAATATTTTTTTCTAAATGATTGTCTGCTGTATAGACTCTCTGCAAGGTTTTGTATACCTTACCTATCATATGAACATTATTTTCTAACTCAAATATGATTCCCTCAATATTTAAATAGTTTATTTCGCAAATATTTGATTTTTTTTTAAAACTCTGCACTGTTGGGAAATGGGCCCATAAGTAAGCATTTCTTGTAAAGTCTACACCTGTTGTATTCGGCTCATGTGACCAATAACATTTGATTTGAGTCAGCCCAGATATCGTCCCCATGTCTTGAGTCCCAGCAGAGCTCGTGTCTACAGGTTAGGGTTAGGATCAGGTCCCGGATCAGGGCTTACCTTGAGTCCCAGCAGAGCTCTTGTGTCTACAGGTTAGGGTTAGGAGCAGGTCCAGGATCAGGGCTTACCTTGAGTCCCAGCAGAGCTCCTGTGTCTCGGGGCACCGTTCCATCCTTCATCCTCTTGTTTAGTATAATCCGCCCTATCAGGCGCTCGCCATCTTTGGACGGTTGCCATGTCATCGGGTGCTACGAGGTCAAAGTGACAACACACATGTTGGGTTTTACAACAAGTAGGCTTCTCATGTTTCAAGAACAAAACATTAGAACAAGAATATAATATAGAAGAACATACTGAACAGGAAGAAGGGTGGAGGCCATATTACGTGATGCATCGTGATTACACAAACTTAGATCAAGAGACATTGGAATTTGGTGTCCAAAGGTGCTCTTTCCAGGTTCATCAGTATAACCACAGAATCTGTCATGATCAGTATAGGAAAAACTCTATGAAAGCTTGCTTTGCTGTCTTCATGTGCTGTAAAGTCAGTTTAGGCAGTATATTACACTGTGCTGTCTTCATGTGCTGTAAAGTCTGTATAGGCAGTATATTACACTGTGCTGTCTTCATGTGCTGTAAAGTCAGTTTAGGCAGTATATTACACTGTGCTGTCTTCATGTGCTGTAAAGTCAGTTTAGGCAGTATATTACACTGTGCTGTCTTCATGTGCTGTAAAGTCAGTTTAGGCAGTATATTACACTGTGCTGTCTTCATGTGCTGTAAAGTCAGTTTAGGCAGTATATTACACTGTGCTGTCTTCATGTGCTGTAAAGTCAGTTTAGGCAGTATATTACACTGTGCTGTCTTCATGTGCTGTAAAGTCTGTATAGGCAGTATATTACACTGTAACTAATCCAACTGTCATGCATTTTAAATGCAATGATGACACAGGAGAAGTGGTCATTCATATATCCATTGGCATGTGATTTAAGAGTTTGTGTGACCACAGCATGCACTGGAAAACATGCAGAGAAAGAGAGAGAGAGGAGCAGGGAAAGAGCAAGGACCACCAGGCTGAAAACAGTGACCACCAACAGTGTTGAGGAGGGAGAAAGAGGATCTCATTCAGTAACTACCCACAGTGTTGAGGAGGGAGAAAGAGGATCTCATTCAGTAACTACCCACAGTGTTGAGGAGGGAGAAAGAGGATCTCATTCAGTTTATTTTACCTTTATTTAACTAGGCAAGTCAGTTAATTAAGAACAAACTCTTATTTTCAATGATGGCCTAGGAACAGTGGGTAACTGCCTTGTTCAGGAGCATAACGACTGTTTTGTACCTTGTCAGCTCGGGGATTCGATCTTGCAATCTTTCGGTTACTAGTCCAACGCTCTAACCACTAGGCTACCCTGCCGCCCCCATTAACTACCCACAGTGTTGAGGAGGGAGGTAGAAGGTCTCATTCAGTGAGGGACAGTGATGTGACCAGGCTACCCCCCAAAACATAAACTGTATGTATGTGTAGAGTCCGTGTGCTAGCGTGTGTGTTAGTGTGGGTGTGTGTGACTCTGTGTGTTTCTCTTCACAGTCTGACTTGTTCCATAGGGTGTATATTTAATGTGTTTTTTTACATTTTACTGGTTTTATTAGTTACTTGATGTGGAAAATAGGTCCATGTAGTCATGGTTGTAGTAGTTGTAGTGGGTTGTAGTGGGTTGTAGTAGGTTGTAGTAGTTATAGTGGGTTGTAGTGGGTTGTAGTGTGTTGTAGTGGGTTGAGGTAGGTTGTAGTGGGTTGTAGTGGGTTGTAGTGAGTTGTAGTAGTTATAGTGGGTTGTAGTGGGTTGTAGTGAGTTGTAGTGGTTTGTAGTAGGTTGTAGTGGGTTGTAGTGGGTTGTAGTGAGTTGTAGTGGTTTGTAGTGGGTTGTAGTAGGTTGTAGTGGGTTGTAGTGGGTTGTAGTGAGTTGTAGTGGTTTGTAGTAGGTTGTAGTGGGTTGTAGTGGGTTGTAGTGAGTTGTAGTGGTTTGTAGTGGGTTGTAGTAGGTTGTAGTGGGTTGTAGTGGGTTGTAGTGAGTTGTAGTGGTTTGTAGTAGGTTGTAGTGGGTTGTAGTGGGTTGTAGTGATTAGTAGTAGTTGTAGTGGGTTGTAGTGGGTTGTAGTGGGTTATAGTGATTAGTAGTAGTTGTAGTGGGTTGTAGTGGGTTGTAGTAGGTTGTAGTGATTAGTAGTAGTTGTAGTGGGTTGTAGTGGGTTGTAGTAGTTGTAGTAGTTATAGTGGGTTGTAGTAGTTGTAGTGGGTTGTAGTGGGTTGTAGTGGGTTGTAGTAGTTGTAGTGGGGTTTTGTAGCGGTAGTGAGTAAGTAGTTGTACTGGGTTGTATTAGTTATAGTGGGTTGGAGTTATTCTAGTGGGTTGGAGTAGTTGTAGTGATTAAGTAGAAGTTGTAGTGGGTTGTAGTGGGTTGTAGTAGTTGTAGTGAGTTGTAGTGGGTTGTAGTGGGTTGTAGTGAGTTGTAGGGGGTTATAATGAGTTGTAGTGGGTTGTAGTGAGTTGTAGTAGTTGTAGTGGGTTGTAGTAGGTTGTAGTGGGTTGTAGTAGGTTGTAGTGGGTTGTAGTGGGTTGTAGTGATTAGTAGTAGTTGTAGTAGGTTGTAGTGGTTTGTAGTGGGTTGTAGTAGGTTGTAGTGGGTTGTAGTGATTAGTAGTAGTTGTAGTGGGTTGTAGTGGGTTGTAGTGGGTTGTAGTAGGTTGTAGTGGGTTGTAGTGAGTTGTAGTGGGTTGTAGTGGGTTGTAGCGAGTTGTAGTGGTTTGTAGTGGGTTGTAGTAGGTTGTAGTGGGTTGTAGTGATTAGTAGTAGTTGTAGTGGGTTGTAGTGGGTTGTAGTGGGTTGTAGTGGGTTGTAGTGGGTTGTAGTGGGTTGTAGTGATTAGTAGTAGTTGTAGTAGGTTGTAGTGGGTTGTAGTGGGTTGTAGTAGGTTGTAGTGTGTTGTAGTGGGTTGTAGTGGGTTGTAGTGGTTTGTAGTGGGTTGTAGTGGTTTGTAGTGGGTTGTAGTAGGTTGTAGTGGGTTGTAGTGGGTTGTAGTGATTAGTAGTAGTTGTAGTGGGTTGTAGTGGGTTGTAGTGGGTTGTAGTGATTAGTAGTAGTTGTAGTGGGTTGTAGTGGGTTGTAGTGGGTTGTAGTGGGTTGTAGTGGGTTGTAGTAGTTGTAGTGATTAGTAGTAGTTGTAGTGGGTTGTAGTAGGTTTTAGTGGGTTGTAGTGAGTTGTAGTAGTTATAGTAGTTGTAGTGATTAGTAGTAGTTGTAGTGATTAAGTATTTATTTTTATAAAAAATATTATTTCACCTTTATTTAACCAGTTAGGCTAGTTGAGAACAAGTTTTCAATTGCAACTGCGACCTGGCCAAGATAAAGCAAAGCAATTGAACAACACAGAGTTACACATGGAATAAACAAAATATAAAAAGATGGTCATAGTAATACAGTAGAACAAAAGAAAACAAAAAGTCTATATACAGGGAGTGCAAATGAGGTAAGATAAAGGAGGTAAGGCAATAAATAGGCCATGGTGGCGAAGTAATTACAATGTAGCAATTAAACACTGGAATGGTAGATGTGCAGAAGATGAATGTGCAAGTAGAGATACTGGGGTGCAAAGGAGCAAGATAAATACAGTATGGAGATGAGGTAGATTGAATGGGCTGTTTACAGATGGGCTATGTGCAGGTGCAGTGATCTGTGAGCTGCTCTGACAGCTGGTGCTTAAAGCTAGTGAGGGAGATATGAGTTTCCAAGACACCTAGGTATTTGTAGTTGTCCACGTATTCTAAGTCAGAGCCGTCCAGAGTAGTGATGCTGGACGGGCGAGTTTATTATTTCTATGTGGGGTTCTAGGTTATTACACTGCTCAAAAAAAGAAAGGAAACACTAAAATAACACATCCTAGATGTGAATGAAAGAAATAATCTTATTAAATACTTTTTTCTTTACATAGTTGAATGTGCTGACAACAAAATCACACAAAAATAATCAATGGAAATCCAATTTATCAACCCATGGAGGTCTGGATTTGGATTCACACTCAAAATTAAAGTGGAAAACCACACTACAGGCTGATCCAACTTTGATGTAATGTCCTTAAAACAAGTCAAAATGAGGCTCAGTAGTGTGTGTGGCCTTCACGTGCCTGTATGACCTCCCTACAATGCCTGGGCATGCTCCTGATGAGGTGGCGGATGGTCTCCTGAGGGATCTCCTCCCAGACCTGGACTAAAGCATCTGCCAACTCCTGGACAGTCTGTGGTGCAACGTGGCGTTGGTGGATGGAGCGAGACATGATGTCCCAGATGTGCTCAATTGGATTCAGGTCTGGGGAACGGGCGGGCCAGTCCATAACATCAATGCCTTCCTCTTGCAGGAACTGCTGACACAGTCCAGCCACATGAGGTCTACCATTGTCTTGCATTAGGAGGAACCCAGGGCCAACAGCACCAGCATATGGTCTCACAAGTGGTCTGAGGATCTCATCTCGGTACCTAATGGCAGTCAGGCTACCTCTGGCGAGCACATGGAGGGCTGTGCGGCCCCCCAAAGAAATGCCACCCCACACCATGACTGACCCACCGCCAAACCGGTCATGCTGGAGGATGTTGCAGGCAGCAGAACGTTCTCCACGGCGTCTCCAGACTCTGTCACGTCTGTCACATGTGCTCAGTGTGAACCTGCTTTCATCTGTGAAGAGCACAGGGCGCCAGTGGCGAATTTGCCAATCTTGGTGTTCTCTGGCAAATGCCAAACGTCTTGCACGGTGTTGGGCTGTAAGCACAACCCCCACCTGTGGACGTCGGGCCCTCATACCACCCTCATGGAGTCTGTTTCTGACCGTTTGAGCAGACACATGCACATTTGTGGCCTGCTGGAGGTCATTTTGCAGGGCTCTGGCAGTGCTCCTCCTGCTCCTCCTTGCACAAAGGCGGAGGTAGCGGTCCTGCTGCTGGGTTGTTGCCCTCCTACGGCCTCCTCCACGTCTCCTGATGTACTGGCATGTCTCCTGGTAGTGCCTCCATGCTCTGGACACTACGCTGACAGACACAGCAAACCTTCTTGCCACAGCTTGCATTGATGTGCCATCCTGGATGAGCTGCACTCCCTGAGCCACTTGTGTGGGTTGTAGACTCCGTCTCATGCTACCACTAGAGTGAAAGCACCGCCAGCATTCAAAAGTGACCAAAACATCAGCCAGGAAGCATAGGAACTGAGAAGTGGTCTGTTGTCACCACCTGCAGAACCACTCCTTTATTGCTAATTGCCTATAATTTCCACCTGTTGTCTATTCCATTTGCACAACAGCATGTGAAATTTATTGTCAATCAGTGTTGCTTCCTAAGTGGACAGTTTGATTTCACAGAAGTGTGATTTACTTGTAGTTACATTGTGTTGTTTAAGTGTTCCCTTTATTTTTTTGAGCAGTGTATTTCTGTGTTGGTGATTTGTATGATTCCCAACTAGAGGCAGCTGGTAATCGTTGTCTCTAATTGGGGATCATATTTAAGTAGTTATTTTTCCCACCTGTGTTTGTGGGATCTTGTTTTTGTGTAGGTGACTATTTACACTTCGCTGTCTTCACGTTTCGTTTGTTCATTTACTGTTTTTGTATTTTGCTGAAGTTTCACATTATAATAAAGATGTGGAACGCTACTCACGCTGCGCCTTGGTTCAATTATTACGACGATCGTGACAAGTGGGTTGTAGTAGTTGTGGTGAGTAAGTAGTTGTTGTGGGTTGTAATAGTTGTAATGGGTTGTAGTAGTTGCAGTAAGTAGTTGTAGTAGTTGTTGTTGGTTGTAGTAGTTTTTGTAAGTAGTTGTAGTTGGTTGTATTAGTTGTTGTAAGTAGTTGTAATGATTTATAGTTGTTGTAGTAGTTATAGTGGTTTGTACTTGTTGTAGTGAGTAAGTATTTAATGGGTTGTAATGGTTGTAGTGAGTTAGTATTGTAATGGGTTGCAGTAGTTATAGTGGTTTGTACTTGTTGTAGTGAGTAAGTAGCTGTGGGTTGTATTTGTTCTGGTGGGTTCTAATTGGTATAATGGGGTTGTAGAAGTTGAATTGGGTTATAGTAGATGTAGTGGATTGTAGTAGGTAGTAGCTGGTTGTAGTAAGTAGTTGTAGTGGTTTGCAGTAGTTATAGTGGGTTGTAGTAGTTATAGTGGGTTGTAGTGAGTTGTAGTGGGTTGTAGTGGGTTGTAGTGGGTTGTAGTAGTTGTAGTAGTTGTAGTGGGTTGTAGTAGTTGTAGTATTTGTAGTGGGTTGTAGTGGGTTGTAGTAGTTGTAGTAGTTGTAGTGGGTTGTAGTAGTTGTAGTATTTGTAGTGGGTTGTAGTGGGTTGTAGTAGTTGTAGTAGTTATAGTGGGTTGTAGTAGTTGTAGTGAGTTGTAGTAGTTGTAGTTGTAGTAGTTGTAGTAGTTGTAGTAGTTTGTAGTAGTTATAGTGGGTTGTAGTAGTTATAGTAGTTGTAGTGGTTTGTAGTAGTTATAGTGGGTTGTAGTAGTTATAGTTGGTTGTAGTAGTTATAGTTGGTTGTAGTAGTTGTATTGGGTTGTAGTAGTTGTTGTAAGTAGTTGTTGTTGGTTGTAGTAGTTATAGTGGGTTGTAGTGGGTTGTAGTAGTTATAGTGGGTTGTAGTGGGTTGTAGTAGTTGTATTGGGTTGTAGTAGTTATAGTAGTTGTATTGGGTTGTAGTAGTTATAGTGGGTTGTAGTAGTTGTAGTGGGTTGTAGTAGTTATAGTGGGTTGTAGTAGTTATAGTGGGTTGTAGTAGTTGTAGTGGGTTGTAGTAGTTATAGTGGGTTGTAGTAGTTATAGTGGGTTGTAGTAGTTGTAGTAGTTATAGTGGGTTGTAGTAGTTATAGTGGGTTGTAGTAGTTATAGTAGGTTGTAGTAGTTGTAGTGGGTTGTAGTAGTTATAGTGGGTTGTAGTAGTTATAGTGGGTTGTAGTAGTTGTAGTGGGTTGTAGTAGTTATAGTGGGTTGTAGTAGTTATAGTAGGTTGTAGTAGTTATAGTGGGTTGTAGTAGTTGTAGTGGGTTGTAGTAGTTGTATTGGGTTGTAGTAGTTGTTGTAAGTAGTTGTTGTTGGTTGTAGTAGTTGCATAAATTGGTTGTAATAGTTGTAGTGAGTAAGTATTTAATGGGTTGTAATAGTTGTAGTGAGTTAGTATTGTAATGGGTTGCAGTAGTTATAGTGGTTTGTACTTGTTGTAGTGAGTAAGTAGCTGTTGTGGGTTGTATTTGTTCTAGTCGGTTCTAATCGGTGTAATGGGGTTGTAGAAGTTGAATTGAGTTATAGTAGATGTAGTGGATTGTAGTAGGTAGTAGTAGTTGTAGCTGGTTGTAGTGGGTTGTAGTAGTTGTAGTGGTTTGTAGTAGTTATAGTGAGTTGTAGTGAGTAAGTAGGTGTAGTGGGTTGTAGTGGGTTGTAGTAGTTGTAGTGAGTAAGTAGGTGTAGTGGGTTGTAGTGGGTTGTAGTGGGTTGTAGTAGTTGTAGTGGGTTGTAGTAGTTATAGTGGGTTGTAGTAGTTGTAGTGGGTTGTAGTAGTTATAGTGGGTTGTAGTAGTTATAGTGGGTTGTAGTAGTTGTATTGGGTTGTAGTAGTTATAGTGGGTTGTAGTAGTTGTAGTGGGTTGTAGTAGTTATAGTGGGTTGTAGTAGTTGTAGTGGGTTGTAGTAGTTATAGTAGTTGTAGTGGGTTGTAGTAGTTATAGTGGGTTGTAGTAGTTATAGTGGGTTGTAGTAGTTATAGTAGTTATGCTTGACATAATGGGAAAATCAAAATAAATCAGCCAAGGCCTCAGAAAAAAATTGTAGACCTCCACAAGTCTGATTCATCCTTGGGAGCAATTTCCAAATGCCTGAAGGTACCACTTTCATCTGTACAAAAGATAGTACTTCATGGGACCACGCAGCTGGCATACCGCTGAGGAAGGAGACGCGTTCTGTCTCCTAGAGATGAACGTACTTTGATACGAAAAGTGCAAATCAATCCCATAACAACAGCAAAGGAGCTTGTGAAGATGCTGGAGGAAACAGGTACAAAAGCATCTATATCCACAGTAAAACGAGTCCTATATCGACATAATCTGAAAGGCCGCTCAGCAAGGAAGAAGCCACTGCTCCAAAACCGCCATATAAAAGCCAGACTACAGTTTGCAACTGCACATGGGGACAAAGATCGCACTTTTTGGAGAAATGTCCTCTGGTCTGATGAAACAAAAATGGAACTGTTTGGCAAAAATGACCATCGTTTTGTTTGGAGGAAAAAGGGGGAGGCTTGCAAGCCGAAGAACACCATCCCAACCGTGAAGCACAGGGGTGGCAGCATCATGTTGTGGGGGTGCTTTGCTGCAGGAGGGACTGGTGCATTTCACAAAATAGATGGCATCATGAGAAAGGCAAATTATGTGGATATATTGAGGCAACATCTCAAGACATCAGTCAGGAAGTTAAAGCTTGGTTGCAAATGGGTCTTCCAAATGGACAATGACCACAAGTATACTTCCAAAGTTGTGGCAAAATGGCTTAAGGACAACAAAGTCAAGGTATTGGAGTGGCCACCACAAAGCCCTGACCTCAATCCCATAGAAAATGTGTTGGCAGAACTGAAAAAGTGTGTGCGAACAAGGAGGCCTACAAAACTGACTCAGTTACACCAGCTCTGTCAGGAGGAATGGGCCAAAATTCACCCAACTTATTGTGGGAAGCTTGTGGAAGGCTACCCGAAATGTTTGACCCAAGTTAAACAATTTAAAGGCAATGCTACCAAATACTAATTGAGTGTATGTAAACTTCTGACCCACTGGGAATGTGATGAAAGAAATAAAAGCTGAAATAAATCATGCTCTCTACTATTATTCTGACATTTCACATTCTTAAAATAAAGTGGTGATCCTAACTGACCTAAGACAGGGAATTTTTACTAGGATTAAATGTCAGGAATTGTGAAAAGCTGAGTTTAAATGTATTTGGCTAAGGTGTATGTAAACTTCCGACTTCAACTGTATATTTTGATTTGTTTTACACTTTTTTGGTTACTGCATGTGTTATTTCATAGTTTTGATGTCTTCACTATTATTCTACAATGTCGAAAATAGTAAAAATAAAGAAAAACCCTTGAATGAGTAGGTGTGTCCAAACGTTTTACTGGTACTGTACATTATCAAGCATTTCCCACATGTTATCCAGATACTGACTGTTACCACTTGGTGGTCTATAGCAGCTTCCCACAACAACGGGCTTTAGGTGAGGCAGAGGAACCTGTAGCCATATTACTTCAACAGTATTTAATATGAGATCTCCTCTAATCTTTACAGGAATGTGTTTCTGAATGTAAACAGCAACACCTCCACCACTGGCATTTCTGTATTTTCTGTAAATGTTATAACCTTGTATTGCTACCACTATATTATCAAAGGTATTTTTTAAGTGCGTTTCAGAGATAGTCAGAATATGAATGTCATCTGTTTCTAGCAAGTTATTCATTTCATGAACCTTGTTTCTTAAGCTACATGTGTTAACGTGGGCTATTTTGTACACTTTTCTGGGATGCATGCTTGTTTTCATTGCCTTACTGGGAAGCTTAGCAGAAGTAGATATTCTCATGTTATTTATGTTCGTGCAGAGTGAGCTGCACACAGTGGACTTCCTACTAGGGCACACTGCCTCAGTGCTAACAGTATAAATCTGGTTCATAGGCACATGATTACTGCATACAATAGCTGTAGGATCGGTGGAGTCATTCAGGGCAGTTAAAGGGACATAAATTAGATTACATATATTGTGTCTACTGATGCCCCTGGTGTAATGTACAATTGATGAAGCTTTATGAAAACTCTGCATCACAATGGTAGGGATTAGCTGAGCTGGGCTTGAGTCATTGATAAGTCATTGTCTCAAAGCAACTTTATATTGCTGTGAAAGGATCCAGGAATCCAAGTGATTTGGGTGGATCCCATCCTCCTTATAAAACCTGTTTTGTTTCCAAAAGGTATCGAAATTGTCAACATAAGTTACACTCATTGAGCTGCAATAATCACGTAGCCAGTTGTGAAGAGAAAGAATCCTTCTAAACTACTACTGTAGTAGTTGCAGTGGGTTGTAGTAGTTGTAATGAGTAAGTAGTTGTAGGGGTTGTAGTAATTGTAGTGGGTTTCAGTAGTTGTAGTGAGTAAGTAGCTGTAGTTGGTTGTAGTAGTTATAGTGAGTAAACAGTTGTAGTGGGTTGTAGTGAATTGTAGTAGTTGCAGTGAGTAAGCTGTTTTAATGGGTTGTGTTTTGTAGTGGGTTGTAGTAATCGTAGTGGGTAGCAGTAACTGCAGTGAGTAAGTCGCTGTAGTGTGTTGTAGTTGGTTGTAGAAATTGTAATGAATAAGTGGCTATAGTGAGTTGTAGTGTTTGTAATTGTATTTATTATGGATCCCCATTAGCAGCAATTTAAGGCAGTAGTGAGTAAGGATTGTTGTAGTAGTTGTTGTAGTGAGTTGTAGTAGTTGTAGTAGTTGTAGTAGTTGTAGTGGGTTGTAGTAGTTGTAGTGAGTTGTAGTGGGTTGTAGTAGTTGTAGTGAGTTGTAGTAGTTATAGTGGGTTGTAGTTGTTGTAGTGAGTTGTAGTAGTTGTAGTGGGTTGTAGTAGTTGTAGTAGTTGTAGTGAGTTATAGTAGTTGTAGTGAGTTGTAGTAGTTATAGTGGGTTGTAGTTGTTGTAGTGAGTTGTAGTAGTTGTAGTGGGTTGTAGTAGTTGTAGTGAGTTGTAGTAGTTGTAGTAGTTGTAGTGGGTTGTAGTAGTTGTAGTGGGTTGTAGTGAGTTATAGTAGTTGTAGTGAGTTGTAGTAGTTATAGTGGGTTGTAGTTGTTGTAGTAGTTGTAGTGGGTTGTAGTAGTTGTAGTGAGTTGTAGTAGTTGTAGTAGTTGTAGTGGGTTGTAGTAGTTGTAGTGGGTTGTAGTGGGTTGTAGTAGTTGTAGTGGGTTGTAATAGTTGTAGTGGGTTGTAGTATTTGTAGTGGGTTGTAGTAGTTGTAGTGAGTTGTAGTAGTTGTAGTGGGTTGTAGTAGTTGTAGTGGGTTGTAGTATTTGTAGGGAGTAATGTAGTAAGTAGAAAGCACTTTACAATAGGCAGGTATAACCTATGCCAATAACTTATCACCACAGGGCCTTCTCACTACAGCTATACTGACTGGCCTTCTTTGGGGTTGTTCTACTGCACGCATCAATGTCTTTACCTTGGGGTTCAAGTTCCACATCCTCTTCCAGGACTACCCCCCCACAGCGTACCGGTACCCCTGTATATCCTTATTGTTGTTTTATTATTTTTTACTTTAGTTTATTTTGTAAATATTTTTTTTCTTAACTCTTATTTTTCTTAAAACTGCATTGTTGGTTAAGGGCTCGTACGTAAGCAATTCATTGTAAGGTCTACTACACCTGTTGTATTTGGCGCGTGTGACAAATACAATTTGATTTGATTTATTTTGCCTCAGATAGAGTATTAGAGTTGGTGTTCAATAATAATGCCTGCTCATTGGTTTAGATTTTTCCCTTTTCACTGTTGTCTACAGGGTTGGGATGGATGAGGTCAATACAATTTTGTTTAAAAAAATGCAGCACAACTGAAATCAAAACAAAGAAAAGGTGAGATGGTAGAGGGGGTGGGGGGCTCCATTCTTAGTCATACCATAGACAAGGCCTCGTTATGCCAAGATGCATGGTCCCACCATTGGCCATCCATATCTCCTGTGGAATGAAGTCATAACCGAGAGAGAGAGGGAGAGAGAGAGGGAGGGAGAGACGGTGAGGGACAGCAGAGGCAGGTGAGAACAGAGACAGTAGAGAAATGATGTGAAAACAGAGAGACATAAATGATCATAAAAAGTCACATACAGAAAACATACACAATCACACAGCCACTGAAACACATTGACAACATACACAATCACACAACCACTGAAACTAATAACACAAATACACACAACCAAACATACTAAATATTTTCAACTTTCAACATATTTCAACAAAAAAGAAAGGGATAGTCGTAGGCAGCAAGCCCCCAGCCAGGCCCATCATATCAACACTAGCTGCTTGCTTCATAACTCCAAAGAACAGCACCAGAGAAGACCTCAACTGAACAATCATGTTACAAGAAACTCAAATGAATGTGAACCCAGGCCTAACCCGAAACCTAACCTAACCTAACCTGAACCCTAACCCCTAACCCTAACCCTAACCCCCAGGCCTAACCCTAACCCCTACCCCTAACCCCTAACCCTAACCTAACCCGAACCCTAACCCCTAACCCTAACCCTAACCCCCAGGCCTAACCCTAACCCCTAACCCCTACCCCTAACCCTAACCCCTAACCCTAACCCCCAGGCCTAACCCGAATCCTAACCCCTAACCCTAACCCCCAACCCTAACCCTAACCTAACCTAACCCTAACCCTAACCCTAACCCCCAGGCCTAACCCGAACCCTAACCCCTAACCCTAACCCCGAACCCTTATTACAGACCCTAATAGTGCCAGAGTCATGGTGGCTGTAAGAGACTAATCCTGACCTGACCTCATCACTAATGCAACTGATTATGATGCTTACTCTTTTATTTTATTTCACCTTTTATTTAACCAGGTAGACCAGTTGAGAACAAGTCCTTTATTTAACCAGGGAGGGTAGTTGAGAACTAGTCCTTTATTTAACCAGGGAGGCCAGTTGAGAACAAGTCCTTTATTTAACCAGGGAGGCCAGTTGAGAACTAGTCCTTTATTTAACCAGGGAGACCAGTTGAGAACTAGTCCTTTATTTAACCAGGTAGACCAGTTGAGAACTAGTCCTTTATTTAACCAGGTAGACCAGTTGAGAACAAGTTCTCATTTACAACTGCGACCTGGCCAAGATAAAGCAAAGCAGTGCGACACAAACAACAACACAGACGTACAAAACAAACGTACAGTCAATAACACAATATAAAACATCTATATGCAGTGCGTGCAAATTAAGTAAGATGAAGTAAGATTAGGGAGATAGGGCAATAAATAGGCCGTAGTGGCGAAATAATTACAATTTAGCAAATAAACACTGGAGTGATAGATGTGCAGAAGATGAATGTGCAAGTAGAGATACTGGGGTGCAAAGGAGCAAAAACATTTTTTATAATAACAATGTGGGATGAGGTAGTTGGATGGGATATTAACAGATGGGCTATGTACAGGTGCAATGATTTGTAAGATGCTCTGATAGTTGATGCTTAAAGTTAATGAGCGAGATATGAGTCTCCAGCTTCAGTGATTTTTGCAATTCATTCCAGTCATTGGCAGCAGAGAACTGGAAGGAAAGGTGGCCAAAGGAGGAATTGTCTTTGGGGGTGACCAGTGAAATATAGCTGCTGGAGCGCGTGCTACGGGTGGGTGCTGCTATGGTGACCAGTGAACTGAGATAAGGCGGGGCTTTACCTAGCAAAGACTTATAGATGACCTGGAGCCAGTGGGTTTGGCGACAAATATGAAGCGAGGGCCAACTAACGAGAGCATACAGGTCGCAGTGGTGGGTAGTATATGGGGCTTTGGTGACAAAACGGATGGCACTGTGATAGACTGCATCCAATTTGCTGAGTAGAGTTTTCGGAGGCTATCTTGTAAATTACATCACCGAAGTCAAAGATCGATAGGATAGTCAATTTAACGAGGGTATGTTTGGCAGCATGAGCGAAGGACACTTTGTTGTGAAATAGGAAGCCGATTCTAGATTTAATTTTGGATTGGAGATGCTTAATATGAGTCTGGAAGGAGAGTTTACATTCTAACCAGACACCTAGGTATTTGTAGTTGTCCACATATTCAGTCAGAACCGTCCAGACTAGTGATGCTTGGCGGGCGGGCAGGTGCGCGCAGCGATCGGTTGAAGAGCAGGTATTTAGTTTTACTTGTATTTAAGAGCAGTTGGAGGCCACAGAAGGAGAGTTGTATGGCATTGAAGCTCGTCTGGAGGTTAGTTAACACAGTGTCCAAAGAAGGGTCAGAAGTATACAGAATGGTGTCGTCTGCGTAGAGGTGGATCAGAGAATCACCAGCCGCAAGAGCGACATCATTGATATATAAAGTGAAAAGAGTCGACCCGAGAATTGAACCCAGTGGCACCCCCATAGAGACTGCCAGAGGCCCGGACAACAGGCCCTCCGATTTGACACACTGAACTCTGTCTGAGATGTAGGCAGTCATTTGAGAAACCAAGGCTGTTGAATCTGCCGATAAGAATGCGTTGATTGACAGAGTCGTAAGCCTTGGCCAGGTCGATGGATACGGCTACAGTCTTGTCTTTTGTCGATGGCGGTTATGATACTCTGACATACACTACATGACCAAAAGTATGTGGACACCTGCTCGTGAAACATCTCATTTCAAAATCATGGGCATTAATATGGAGTTGGTCCCCCCTTTGCTACAGCCTCCACTCTTCTGGGAAGGCTTAAATGTTGGAACATTGCCATGGGGACTTGCTTCCATTCAGCCACAAGAGCATTAGTGCGGTCAGGCACTGGTGTTGGGCGATCACATGGTGATCTTAGGCTTGTGCGCGGCTGCTCGGCCATGGAAACCCATTTCATTAAGCTCCTGATGAACAGTTCTTCCAGAGGCAGTTTGGAACTTGCTTTTGTTCTGGGATTGATTTGCACTTTTCGCACTAAAGTACGTTCATCTCTAGGAGACAGAACGCGTCTCCTTCCTGAGCGGTATGACGGCTGCGTGGTCCCATGGTGTTTATACTTGCGTACTATTGTAAACAATTGTTGGAAAAATTACTTGTGTCATGCACAAAGTAGATGTCCTAACCGACTTGCCAAAACTGTAGTTTGTTAACAAGAAATTTGTGGAGTGGTTGAAAAACTAGTTTTAATGACTTCAACCTAAGTGTATGTGAACTTCCAACTTCAACTGTATGTATATATATATATTTTTACTTTTATTTAACTAGGCAAGTCTGTTAAGAACAAATTCTTATTTACAATGACTTCCTACCTCGGCCAAACCCTAACCCGGACGACGCTGGGCCAATTGTGTGCCGCCCTATGGGACTCCCAATCACGGCCGGTTGTGATACAGCCTGTAATCGAACCAGGGTCTGTAGTGATGCCTCTAGCACTAAGATACAGTGCCTTAGTCCACTGCGCATCTTGGGAGCCCCAGTATATAGACTTACATTGCTTCTTAATTGACTAAACTACAATAGGTATTAATGGAGGAGTTGTTAACTATAAAACAGAATTTGCTAAAAATGTGTAAAATTTCCCACAACTCCAACCCCATTAAATGCATTGAATGGATGTGGGTTAAGTTATGTCTACATATGGTTGCTAATTTAAAAAATCTCTGAGGCTTTGAGGCCGAAACGTAAAGCTTATTAAAGAGCAGTGATACTAACTAGCAAGAGCAGTGTGCGGGTTTCTTCTTTGTTCTCATCTTATTCAACTGTTACCATGTTACCATGAGATAGCTCAGATGTGCATTACTTTTTGAATTTTGAATGAAGTGTGTCCTAAAATTAGAGCCACAACATCTAAATATATACAACATCTGTAAAGCAGAGCTCTGCCTGACTCTACCACAGGGGTGGCAGGCAGCCTAGTGGTTAGAGTGTTGGGCCAGTCAATGAAAGGTTGCTAGATTGAATCCCGAGCTGACAAGGTAAAAAATCTTTTGTTCTGCCCCTGAAAATGGCAGTTAGTCCACTCTTCCTAGGCTGTCACTGTAAGTAAGAATTTGTTCTTAACTGACTTGCCTAGTGAAACAAAGGTTAAATTAAAAATAAAATACCAGTCAAGCTGTAGGTAGTGTTAGTTAGCTATGTTTGTCTGTGCTGTGTGCTAGTCATTTGAACAAACAGCTTGGTGCTTTCAACATGTCAATACCTCTAACAAAGACAAGTAGTGATGCAGTTAATCTCTACTCTACTTTTACCCAGGAGAGATTGACATGCATGTCATTGATGTTGATTCACTTGACCATATGACTGGGCAGTAGTCCAGGTGTGACAAAACTAGGGCCTGTCGGACTAGCGATGACACGAAAGTAGAGTAGCACTTTATTACGGACAGACCATCTTAACTACCATCTTAACTACGGTTGCATCAGTATGTTTTTACCATAAAAGTTTACTATCCAGGGTTACACCAAGCAGTTGAGTCACCTTAACTTGCTTAATTTCCACATTAATCATTACAAGATTTAGTTGAGCTTTAGAGTTTAGTGAATGGTTTGTCCCAAATAAAATGCTTTTACTTTTAGAAATATTTAGTACCGCGCCGACAGAGATAAACACCTCTCTGGGAAGAAGAAGGGCGGGGCTGTATGCTTCATGATTAATGACTCATGGTGTAATCATGGGCAGCAGCTACTCTTCCTGGGGTTTATTATGGATCCCCATTAGTTCCTGCCAAGGCAGCAGCTACTTTTCCTGGGGTTTATTATGGATCCCCATTCGTTCCTGCCAAGGCAGCAGCTAATCTTCCTGGGGTCCAGCAAAATTAAGGCCGTTTATACATTTTAAAAACATTGCAATACATTCAGACTGTGTGCCCTCAGTCCCCTACTCCACCACTACCACATATATACTGTTCAAAATCCATGTGTATGTATACCGCGTATGCTATCGTGTGTGTGTGTGTGTGTGTGTGTGTGTGTGTATGCATGTGTTTGTGCCTATGTTTGTGTGTCTTCACAGTCCCCGCTGTTCCATAAGGTGTTTTTTATCTGTTTTTAAATCTGATTCTACTGCTGCATCAGTTACTTGATGTGGAAAAGAGTTTCATGTAGTCATGGCTCTATGTAGTACTGTGTGCCTCCCATAGTCTGTTCTGGACTTGGGGACTGTGAAGAGACCTCTGGTGGCATGTCTTGTGGGTTATGCATCGGTTTCTGAGCTGTGCCCCAGTAGTTTAGACAGACTGCCCGGTGCATTCAACATGTTAATACCTCTCATAAATACAAATAGTGATGAAGTCAACCTCTCCTCCACTTTGAGAAACGAGAGATTGACATGCATATTATTAATATTAGCTCTCTGTGTACATCAGTTATCGTCACAGCTATGTATACTGCTCAAAAAAATAAAGGAACACTTAAACAACACAATGTATGTCACGGCTGTCTAGGACCAGTGGAGATGTGGAATCAGGAGCAGGAGACAGAGGGCCGGAGCAACAGTGTTTTAATAATAAACGCAAACACAATAGCCGTAGGGCACAGGGCACGTGACAAAGTCCGCCAGGGAAAAACACATTCCCAAAAATTAAACACTCCGGAAAAGCGCACGGGGCGCAGCCCGGCAATACAATAGACAATATCCAGCGAAAAAAATAGCTATACTCCCAACTGTCTAGAGTAGACAATAAACAATCCCGCACGAGAACCCCAACTGAAAATACACACTAAATAACCCCCCACTAATGACAGACACAAAACAGGTGCGGGATAGACAGACAAAACCAAAAGACACAGAAACAACGATCGGTGGCAGCTAATAGGCCGGCGACGACGACCTCCGAGCGACCGAGGAGGCGCGCCACCTTCGTTAGATACTGTGACAATGTAACTCCAAGTCAATCACACTTCTGTGAATTCAAACTGGAATAGACAACAGGTGGAAATTATAGGCAATTAGCAAGACACCCCCAATAAAGGACCACAGACCACTTCTCAGTTCCTATGCTTCCTGGCTGATGTTTTGGTCACTTTTGAATGCTGGCGGTGCTTTCACTCTAGTGGTAGCATGAGACGGAGTCTACAACCCACACAAGTGGCTCAGGGAGTGCAGCTCATCCAGGATGGCACATCAATGCGAGCTGTGGCAAGAAGGTTTGCTGTGTCTATCAGCGTAGTGTCCAGAGCATGGAGGCGCTACCAGGAGACAGGCCAGTACATCAGGAGACGTGGAGGAGGTCGTAGGAGGGCAACAACCCAGCAGCAGGACCGCTACCTTCGCCTTTGTGCAAGGAGGAGCAGGAGGAGCACTGCCAGAGCCCTGCAAAATTACCTCCAGCAGGCCACAAATGTGCATGTGTCTGCTCAAACAGTCAGAAACAGACTCCATGAGGGTGGTATGAGGGCCCGACGTCCACAGGTGGGGGTTGTGCTTACAGCCCAACACCGTGCAGGGCGTTTGGCATTTGCCAGAGAACACCAAGATTGGCAAATTCGCCACTGGCGCCCTGTGCTCTTCACAGATGAAAGCAGGTTCACACTGAGCACATGTGACAGACGTGACAGAGTCTGGAGATGCCGTGGAGAACGTTCTGCTGCCTGCAACATCCTCCAGCATGACCGGTTTGGCGGTGGGTCAGTCATGGTGTGGGGTGGCATTTCTTTGGGGGGCCGCACAGCCCTCCATGTGCTCGCCAGAGGTAGCCTGACTGCCATTAGGTACCGAGATGAGATCCTCAGACCCCTTGTGAGACCATATGCTGGTGCGGTTGGCCCTGGGTTCCTCCTAATGCAAGACAATGCTAGACCTCATGTGGCTGGAGTGTGTCAGCAGTTCCTGCAAGAGGAAGGCATTGATGCTATGGACTGGCCCGCCCGTTCCCCAGACCTGAATCCAATTGAGCACATCTGGGACATCATGTCTCGCTCCATCCACCAACGCCACGTTGCACCACAGACTGTCCAGGAGTTGGCGGATGCTTTAGTCCAGGTCTGGGAGGAGATCCCTCAGGAGACTATCCGCCACCTCAGGCATTGTAGGGAGGTCATACAGGCATGTGGAGGCCACACACACTACTGAGCCTCATTTTGACTTGTTTTAAGGACATTACATCAAAGTTGGATCAGCCTGTAGTGTGGTTTTCCACTTTAATTTTGAGTGCGACTCCAAATCCAGACCTCCATGGGTTGATAAATTGGATTTCCATTGATTATTTTTGTGTGATTTTGTTGTCAGCACATTCAACTATGTAAAGAAAAAAGTATTTAATAAGATTATTTCATTCATTCAGATCTAGGATGTGTTATTTTAGTGTTCCCTTTATTTTTTTGAGCAGTGTATATACCCCCTCAAGCAGATACCACGACGGCCCTCAAAGAACTTTACTGGTTTCTATGTAAACTGGAAACTATATATCCTGAGGTTGCATTTACAGTAGCTGGGGATTTTAACAAAGAAAATTTGAGAACAAGGCTACCTAAATTCTATCAGCATATTGATTGCACTACTTGGTGGGTAATACCCTCGATGACTGCTACTCTAACTTCCGTGATGCATACAAGGCCCTCCCTCGCCTTCCCTTCGGCAAATCCGACGATGACTCCATCTTGCTCCTACCGTCTTATAGGCAGAAACTCAAACAGGATATACTCGTGACTAGAACCATTCAACGCTGGTCTGACCAATCGGAATCCACGCTTCAAGATTGTTTTGATCATGCGGACTGGGAAATGTTTCGGGCTTTGACTATGCTAGTACTTCCTGGTTTGGGGGCTTATCTAAACTTATGAAAGGGAAGCTCCAGATAGCTGATCAGGGTAGTATTGAAGGTGAGTCCACGTACTCACATAGGCAGGAGCTGCTTTCAGGACTAAACTGGCTGCCTGTTGAGGCTAGGGTGTCCTAGATTAGACTAGGTTTGGTTTACAGGAGTATTTATGGTCCTGCGCCCAGATATCTAAGTGATTACTTTCCTCGTGTTAGGGATGCACACAATCACAGCACCAGATCAGGTGTTGCTGATGTGTGCTTATACAGGCTCAGGAGTAATGCTGGGAAAGGTACTTTCTTGTATACTGGAGCCTCAGAATGGAATGAGTTGCCTCTGCCCATAAAACAACGTCCTCTCTGGGCAGCTTTAAAAATAAAGTAAAAATATGTTTGATGTCTTCTGTGCCCATATGAATAACCCCTATGATGTAACTGGAATGATGAGATAGATGTTCTTCTTCTCTGTTTTTGTTTTATTATTTCACTGCCATACTGTGTTTAGCGTTGTCTCAGATTGGGGATCATATTTAGGCAGCCATTTCCCCACTGTGTTTTGTGGGATCTTGTTTTTGTGTAGGTGCCTATTTGCACTTCACTGTCTTCACATTTCGTTTGATCATTTATTGTTTTTGTATTTTGCTGAAGTTTCACGTTATAATAAAGATGTGGAACGCTACTCACGCTGCGCCTTGGTCCAATTATTATGACGAGCGTAACAACTAAACTAAGCCTCAGAGAACAACATTGATCTATACGCTGACTTGGTGAGTGAGTTTATAAGGAAGTGCATTGGAGATGTTGTACCCACTGTGACTATTAAAACATTCCTTAACCAGAAACCGTGGATGGATGGCAGCATTCGCACAAAACTGAAAGCGCGAACCACAGCATTAACCATGGAAAGAGGTCTGGGAATATGGCTGAATATTAACCGTGTAGTTATTCCCTCCGCAAGACAATCAAACAAGCAAAATGTCGGTATAGAGTCCTAATTCAACGGCTCAGACACGAGACGTATCTGGCAGGGTCTACAGGCAATCACAGACTACAAAAACAAAACCAGCCACGTCACGGACACCGATGTCACGCTTCCAGACAAATTAAACACCTTCTTTGCCCGCTGTGAAGATAATACAGTGCCACCATCGCAGCATGCTACCAAGAACTGCAGCCCCCCCTCTCTTTCTCCGTGTCCGACATGAGTAAGACATTTAAACGTGTTAACCCTCGCAAGGCTGCTGGCCCAGATGACATCCCTAGCCATGTCCTCAGAGCATGTGCAGACCAGCTGGTTGGTGTGTTTACAAATATATTCAATCGCTCCCTATCCCAGTCTGCTGTCCCCACATGCTTCAAGATGGCCACCATTGTTCCTGTACCCAAGAAGGCAAAGATAACTGAACTAAATGACTACCGCCCCGTAGCACTCACTTCTGTCACCATGAAGTGCTTTGAGAGGCTAGTGAATGATAATTTTATCTCCACCTTACCTGCCACTCTGGACCCACTTCAGTTTGCATATCACCCCAACTGGTCCACAGACGGTGCAATCGCCATCCCACTAAACACTGCCCTATCCCATCTGGACAAGAGGAATACCTATGTAAGAATGCTGTTCATTGACTACAGCTCAGCTTTCAACACCATTGTACCTTCCAAGATCATCATCAAGCTGGGGGCCCTGGGTTTCAACCCCGCCCTGTGCAATTGCGTCCTGGACTTTCTGACGGCCGCCCCCAGGTGTTGAAGGTAGGAAACAACATCTCCACTTTGCTGACCCTTAACACTGAGGCCCCAGAATGGTGCGTGCTCAGCCCCCTCCTGTACTCCCTGTTCAACCATGACTGCGTGGCCTTGCATGCCTCCAACTCAATCATCAACTTTGCAGACGACACAACAGTAGTGGGCCTGATTACCAACAACGATGAGACAGCCTACAGGGACGAGGTGAGGGCCCTTGGAGTGTGGTGTCAGGAAAACAACCTCTCACTCACCGTCAACAAAATAAAGGAGATGATCATGGACTTCAGGAAACAGCAGAGGGAGCATCCCCTTATCCACATCGAAGGGACTCAAGTGGAGAAGGTGGAAGGTTTTAAGTTCCTCGGTATACACATCACGGACAAACTGAAATGGTCCACCCACACAGACAGTGTGGTGAAGAAGGCGCAACAGCGCCTCTTCAACCTCAGAAGGATGAAGAAATGTGGCTTGTCACCTAAAAACCCTGACAAACTTTTACAGATGCACAATCGAGAGCATCCAGTCGGGCTGTATCACAGCCTGGTATGGCAACTGCACCGCCCTCAACCGCAAGGCTCTCCAGAGGGTGGTGCTGTCTGCACAATGCATCACCGCTGGCAAACTACCTGCCCTCCAAGACACCTACAGCACCCGATGTCACAGGAAGATCAAAAAGATCATCAAGAACAATAACCACCCGAGCCACTGCCTGTTCACCCCATTACCATCCAGAACGCGAGGTCAGTACAGGTGCATCAAAACTGGGACCGAGAGATTGAAAAGCAGCTTCTATCTCAAGACCATCAGATTGCTGATGGCCTCAGACTGCCGAAATTGAGACTTAAATCCCTGTCCACTTTAATAAATGGATCACTAGTCACTTTAAACAATGCCACTTTAATAATGTTAACATGTCTTACTCGACTCATCTCATATGTACACTACTGTTCAAAAGTTTGGGGTCACTTATACATTTTTTGTCCATTAAAATATCATAGAATTGATCCGAAATACAGTGTAGACATTGTTAATGTTGTAAATGACTATTGTAGCTGGAAACGGCAGATTGTTAATGGAATATCTACATAGGTGTACAGAGGCACATTATCAGCAACCATCACTCCTGTGTTCCAATGGCACATTGTGTTAGCCAATCCAAGTTTATAATTTTATAAGGCTAATTGATCATTAGAAAACCCTTTTGCAATCATGTTAGCCAGCTGAAAACTGTTGTTCTGATTAAAGAAGCAAATAAACTGGCCTTCTTTAGACTAGAGCATCAGCAATTGTGGGTTCGATTACAGGCTCAAAATGGCCAGAAACAAAGAACTTTCTTCTGAAACTCGTGAGTCAATTCTTTTTGTGAGAAATGAAGGCAATTCCATGCGAGAAATTGCCAAGAAACTGAAGATCTCATACAATGCTGTGTACTACTCCCTTCACTGAACATCTCAAACTGGCTCTAACCAGAATAGAAAGAGGACTGGGAGGCCCCGGTGCACAACTGAGCAAGAGGACAAGTACATTAGAGGGTCTAGTTTGAGAAACAGATGCCTCACAAGTCCTCAACTGGCAGCTTCATTAAATAGTACCCGCAAAACACCAGTCTCAATGTCAACAGTGAAGAGGCGACTCCAGGATGCTGGCCCCTCAGTCAACTTAACAGATTTGGCATAGGTCCTCAGATCCTCAAAAGGTTATACAGCTACAACATCGAGAGCATCTTGACTGGTTGCAGCACTGCCTGGTACAGCAACTGCTGAGCCTCCGACCGCAAGGCACTATAGAGGGTAGTGCATACAGCCCAGTACATCACTTGGACTAAACTGCCTGCCATCCAGGACCTATATACCAGGCGGTGTCAGAGGAAGGCCCTAAAAATTGTCACAGACCCCAGACACCCCAGTCATAGACTGTTCTCTCTGCTACCACATGGCAAGCGATACCGGAGCACCAAGTCTGGGACTAAAATACTTCTCAACAGCTTTTACCCCCAAGCCATAAGACTCCTGAACAGCTAATCAAATGGCTACCAGAACTATGCTACCAGAGAAAATCGAGTCAGAGGCAAGACCAAGACCGAAGGGGGGCGAGACCTAACTCTCCACACAAACCTTTCATTAGCTAGGCTAAATTCTCTACACTCTCCTTACCAACCTGTTTCACTAGCTAGGACTAACATTCCACTCTCTCCACACCAACCTGTTTTGCTAGCTAGTCCTAACTCTCCAGACCAACCTGTTTCACTAGCTAAGACTACATCTCCACACCAAGCTGTTTCTCTAGTTAGGCCTTACCTCTCTACACACTTCAAACCAACCTGTTTCACTAGCTAGGCCTAACTCTCATCTCTCTTCACACCAACCTGTTTCACAAGCAACCTGTTTCACTATCTAGGCCTAATGCTTCACACCAAGCTATTTCACTATCTAGGCTGAACTATCCAGACCAACATGTTTCACTACCTAAGCCTAACTCTCCAAACCAACCTATTTCACCAGCTAGGCCTAACTCTCCACTCTCTCCATATCAACCTGTTTCACTGGCTAGGCCTAATTCTTCACACCAGCCTGTATTACTAGCTATGCCTAACTCGCCACACCAACATGTTTCACTACCTATGATCAACTCTCCACACCAACATGATTCAATAGCTAGGCCTGACTCTCCACACCAACCTGTTTCACTACCTAGGATTAGATGGCGCCGGAGAAGAAGGCAGACGTTTTACGTGCCCCCAACCGATTGTGTTTTTTTGTTCATTTATTTGTGTTGGTTGTAACTTATTTTTTAACTTATTTTGTACATAATGTTGCCACTACAGTCTTTTATGACCGAAAATAACTTCTGGACATCAAGACTGCAATTACTGTCCACGGACTGGCAGAATCCTTTTTTTCCTTTAACGAGTCTGACGAGCACAACGCGAACGATATACTGCTTTCTCGGGAACAGGCCAGATCCCCGTGATTTGCATGAAGAGGAGGTGGAGATAAAGGGGCCGGAGGGCGGGGCTGCCTCCTGAGAATTCGTAGGCGATGGAATAAACCTCCACTTCCTTCCATTCTGCTAGCAAACGTGCAATCTTTGGACAATAAAATAGATGACCTACGCAGAAGATTAAACTACCAACGGGACATTCAAAACTGTAATATCTGATGCTTCACGGAGACGTGGCTGAACGACAACACTATCAACATACAGCTGGCTGGTTACATGCTGCACCGGCAGGATAGAACAGCGGCGTATGGTAAGAAATAGGGAGGTGAACAATGTATTTTTGTAAATAACAGCTGGTGCACGATATCTAAGGACGTCTCAAACTATTGCTCGCCTGAGGTAGAGTATCTCATGATAAACTGTAGACCACACTACCTACCTAGAGAGTTTTCATCTGTATTCTTTGTAGCTGTTGGAACTAAGACAGCATTGAATGAGCTGTATTCCTCCATAAGCAAACAAGATAACGCTCACCCAGAGGTAGCGCTCCTAGTGGCCGGGGACTTTAATGCAGGGAAACTTAAATCCGTTTTACCAAATTTCTTCCAGCATGTTAAATGTGTAACTAGAGGGGGAAAACTGGACCACCTTTACTCCACACAGAGACGCGTACAAAGCTCTCCCTCACCCTCCATTTGGCAAATCTGACCATAATTCTATCCTCCTGATTCCTGCTTACAAGCAAAAATTAAAGCATGAAGCACCAGTGACTAGATCAATAAAAAGGTGGTGAGATGAAGCAAATGCTAAGCTACAGGACTGTTTTGCTAGCACAGACTGGAATATGCTCAGGGATTCCTCTGATGGAATTGAGGAGTAGACCACATCAGTCATTGGCTTCATCAATAAGTCCATCGATGATGTCGTCCCCACAGTGACCGTACGTACATACTCCAACCAGAAGTCATGGATTACAGGCAACATCCGCACTGAGCTGAAGGCTAGAGCTACCGCTTTCAAGGAGTGAAACTCTAACCCGGAAGCTTATAAGAAATCCAGCTATGCCCTCCGACGAACCATCAAACAGGCAAAGCGTCAATACAGGACTAAGATCAAATCGTACTTCACTGGCTCCTCTGACGCACGTCGGATGTGGCAGGGCCTGCAAACCATTACAGACTACAAAAGGAAGCCCAGCTTAGAGCTGCCCAGTGACACGAGCCTACCAGACGACCTAAACTACTTCTATGCTTCGCTTCGCGGAAAATAACACTGAAACATGCATAAGAGCACCAGCTATTCTGGAAGACTGTGTGATCACGCTCTCCGCAGCCAATGTGAGTAAGACCTTTAAACAGGTCAACATTCACAAGGCCGCAGAGCCAGTCAGATTACCAGAATGTGTATTGCAAGCATGCGCTGACCAACCGGCAAGTGTCTTCACTGACATTTTCAACTTCTTCCTGTCCGAGTCTGTAATACCGACATGTTTTAAGTAGACCAACTTAGTTCCTGTGCCCAAGAACACTAAGGTAACCTGCCTAAACAACTACCGACCTGTAGCACTCACGTCTGTAGCCATGAAGTGCTTTGAAAGGCTGGTCATGGCTCACATCAACACCATTATCCCAGAAACTGATCCATCACGACTGGTCTGCCGACGTAAAAGCACATAGGGACTACAACAGACTTCTTCCATCGCGACGTCCCTCTAAGGCCCTTCTGCTAGCCTGCTATCCCCGGCCCGCTAGCTGTCTGAATCGCTGTGGCTCCAGCCCACCCAGCTACTCACTGGACCCAATGATCACTCGGCTACGCATGCCTCTCCTTAATGTCATTATTCCTTGTCCATTGCTGTTTTGGTTAGTTACTATTGTCTTATTTCACTGTAGAGCCTCCAGCCCTGCTCAATATGCATCAGCTAAGCCTCTTGTCCCACCTCCCACACATGCGGTGACCTCACCTGGTTTAATTGATGTCTCTAGAGACAATACCTCTCTCATCGTCACTCAATGCCTAGGTTTACCACCACTGTATTCACATCCTACCATACCTTTGTCTGTACATAATGCATTGAATCTATTCTACCACACCTAGAAACCTGCTCCTTTAACCCTCTGTTCCGAACGCGGCCAGTTCTTGTAGCCTTTAGCCGTACCCTTATCCTACTCCTCCTCTGCTCCTCTGGTGACGTAGAGGTTAATCCAGGTCCTGCAGTGCCTAGCTCCACTCCCATTCCCCAGGTGCTCTCATTTGTTGACTTCTGTAGCCGTAAAAGCCTTGGTTTCATGCATGTTAACATTAGAAGCCTCCTCCCTAAGTTTGTTTTATTCACTGATTTAGCACACTCCGCCAACCCGGATGTCCTAGTCGTGTTTGAATCCTGGCTTAGGAAGGCCACCAAAAATCCTGAAATTTCCATCCCTAACTATAACTTTTTCCGACAAGATAGAACTGCCAAAGGGGCGGAGTTGCAATCTACTGCAGAGATAGCCTGCAGAGTTCTGTCTTACTATCCAGGTCTGTGCCCAAACAATTTGAGCTTCTACTTTGAAAAATCCAGTTTTCCAGAAACAAGTCTCACCATTGCCGCTTGCTATAGACCACCTTCTGCCCCCAGCTGTGCCCTGGACATCATGTGAATTGATTGCCACCCCATCTATCTTCAGAGCTCATGCTGTTAGGTGACCTAAACTGGGACATGCTTAACACCCCGGCCATCTTACAATCTAAGTTTGATGCCCTCAATCTCACACAAATGATCAATGAACCTACCAAGTACAAGCCCAAATCCGTAAACACAGGCATCCTCATAGATATCATCCTAACCAACCTGCCCTCCAAATACACCTCCGCTGTCTTCAACCAGGATCTCAGCGATCACTGCCTCATTGCTTGCGTCCGTAATGGGTATGCGGTCAAACAACCACCCCTCATCACTGTCAAACGCTCCCTAAAACACTTCAGCGAGCAGGCCTTTCTAATCGACCTGGCCCGGGTATCCTGGAAGGATATTGACTTAATTCGGTCAGTAGAAGGTTATTCTGGTTATTCTTTAAAAGAGCTTTCCTCACAATCTTAAATAAGCATGCCCCATTCAAAAAATGTTGAACCAGGAACAGATATGGTTCACTCCAGACCTGAATGCCCTTGACCAGCACAAAAACATTTCGTGGCGTACTGCATTAGCATCGAATAGCCCCCGTGATATGCAACTTTTCAGGGAAGTTAGGAACCAATATACACAGGCAGTTAGGAAAGCAAAGGCTAGCTTTTTCAAACAGAAATTTGCATCCTGCAACACAAACTCAAAAAAGTTCTGGGACACTGTAAAGTCCATGGAGAATAAGAGCACCTCCTCCCAGTGGCCCACTGCACTGAGGCTAGGAAACACTGTCACCACCGATAAATCTACAATAATTGAGAATTTCAATAATGATTTTTCTTACGGCTGGCCACGCTTTCCACTTGACCACCCCTACTCCGGTCAACAGCCCTACACCCACCACAGCAACTTACCCAAGCCTACCCAATTTTTCCTTCACCCAAATCCAGATAGCTGATGTTCTGAAAGAGCTGCAAAATCTGGACCGCTACAAATCAGCAGGACTAGACAATCTGGACCCTCTCTTTCTAAAATATCAGCTGAAATTGTTGCAACCCCTATTACCAGCCTCTTTCTCTTTCTCAGCCTCTTTCTCCTTCTCTCTTTCTCATCGTCTGAGATTTCCAAAGATTGGAAAGCTGCCGCGGTCATCCCCCTCTTCAAAGAGGGAGACACTCTAGACCCATACAGCTACAGACCAATATTTATCCTACCCTGCCTTTCTAAGGTCTTCGAAAGTCAAGTTAACAAACAGATCACCGACCATTTAGAATCCCACCGTACCTTCTCCGCTATGCAATCTGGTTTCCGAGCTGGTCATCGGTGCACCTCAGCCATGCTCAAGGTCCTAAACGATATCATAATCTCCATCGATAAGAGACAATGTTGAGCAGCTGTATTCATTGACCTGGCCAAGGCTCTCGACTCTCAATCACCACATTCTTATCGGCAGGCTCAACAGCCTTGGTTTCTCAAATGACTGCCTCGCCTGGTTCACCAACTACTTCTCAGACAGAGTTCAGCGTGTCAAATTAAAGGGCCTGTTTTCCGGACCTTTGGCAGTCTCTTTGGGGGTGCCACAGGGTTAAATTCTCGGGCCGACTCTTTCTCTGTATGCATCAATGATGTCGCTCTTGCTGCTGGTGATTCTCTGATCCACATCTACGCAGACGACACCATTCTGTATACTTCTGGCCCATCTTTGGACACTGTGTTAACTAACTTCCAGATGAGCTTCAAATCCATACAACTCTCCTTCCGTGGCCTCCAACTGCTCTTAAATGCAAGTAAAACTAAATGCATACTCTTCAACCAATCGCTACCAGCACCTGCCTGCCCGTCCAGCATCACTACTCTGTTCTGACTTAGAATATGTGGACTAATACAAATACCCAGGTGTCTGGTTAGACTGTAAACTCTCCTTCCAGACTCACATTAAACATCTCCAATCCAAAATTAAATCTAGAATCGGCTTCCTATTTCGCAACAAAGCATCTTTCACTCATGCTACCAAACATCCCCTTGTAAAACTGACTACCCTACCGATCCTTGACTTCGGCAATGTCATTTACAAAATAGCCTCCAACACTCAAATTGGATGCAGTCTATCACAGTGCCATCCGTTTTGTCACCAAAGCCCCAAACACTACCCACCACTGCAACCTGTATGCTCTCGTTGGCTGGCCCTCGCTTCATATTTGTTGCCAAACCCACTGGCTCCAGGTTGTCTATAAGTTTTTGCTAGGTAAAGCCCCACCTTATCTCAGCTCACTGGTCACCATAGCAGCACCCACCCATAGCACCTGCTCCAGCAGGTATATTTCACTGGTCACCCCCGAATCCAATTCCTCCTTTGGCCACCTTTCCTTCCAGTTCTCTGCTGCCAATGACTGGAATGAATTGCAAAAATCACTGAAGCTGGAGACTCACATCTCCCTCATTAATCCAACTACCTCATCCCCATACTGTTACTTAATTCTTTTGCTCCTTTGCACCCCAGTATCTCTACTTGCACATTCATCTTCTGCACATCTATCACTCCAGTCTCTATCAATCCAGTGTTTAACTGCTAAATTGTAATTATTTAGCTACTACAGCCTATTTATTGCCTACCTCCCTTATCTTACCTCATTTGCACACAGGGTATTTATACTTTTTTCTACTGTGTTATTGACTGTATGTTTTGTTTATTCCATGTGTAACTCTGTGTTGTTTGTGTCGCACTGCTTTATCTTGGCCAGGTCGCAGTTGTAAATGGGAAACTTGTTCTCAACTAGCCTACCTGGTTAAATAAAGGTGAAATAAAAAAAATACATAAATAAAAAAAACTCTAGACCCACTCCAATTTGCATACCTCCCCAACAGATACACAGATGATGCAATCTCTATTGCACTCCACACTACCCTTTCTCACCTGGACAAAAGGAACACCTATGTGAGAACGCTATTCATTGACTACAGCTCAGCGTTCAACACCATAGTGCCCTCAAAGCTCATCACAAAGCTAAGGACCGTGGGACTAAACACCTCCCTCTGCAACTGAATCCTGGACTTCCTGATGGACCACCCCCAGGTGGTAAGAGTAGGTAACAACACATCCGCCATGCTGATCCTTAACACATGGGCCCCTCAGGGGTGCGTGCACAGTCCCCTCCTGTACTCTTGAATTGTTGCATTTTGTGCTTTGTTGCTCAGTCTGCATGCTACGTCATGCTTGTCCCATGTTGCTCTGCGTGTGCTCACTGCTCAATGATTGTCTGTATTGTAATTGTTTTTAATAACCTGCCCAGGGACTGCGGTTGAAAATTAGCCGGCTGGCTAAAACCGGCACTTTTACTAAAACGTTGATTAATGTGCACTGTCCCTGTAAAAATACAAATAAACTCAAACTCCCTGTTCACTCATGACTGCATAGCCAGGTGCGACTTCAACAACATCATTAAGTTTGCCAATGATACAACAGTATTAGGCCTGATCTCCGACAACAACGAGACAGCCTATAGGGACGAGGTCAGAGACCTGGTCGTGTGGTGCCAGGACAACAACCTCTCCCTCAACGTGATCAAGACAAAGGAGATGATTGTGGACTACAGGAAAAAGAGGACTGAGCATGCCCCAATTCTAATCGACGGGGCTGTAGTGGAGCAGGTTGAGAGCTTCAAGTTCCTTGGTGTCCACATCACCAACAAACGAACATGGTCCAAGCACACCAAGACAGTCGTGAAGAGGGCACAACAAAACCTATTCCCCCTCAGGAGACTGAAATATTTGACATGGGTCCTCAGATCCTCAAAAGGTTCTACAGATGCACCATCGAGAGCATCCTGACTGGTTGCAACACTGCCTGGTATGGCAACTGCTCGGCCTCCGACCGCAAGGCATTACAGAGGGTAGTGCGAACGGCCCAGTACATCACTGGGCCAAGCTTCCTGCCATCCAGGACCTCTATACCAGGCGGTGTCAGAGGAAGGCCTTGTCAAAAATTGTCAAACCCACCCTAATCATAGACTGTTCTCTCTGCTACCACATGGCAAGCGGTACCGGAACGCCAAGTCTAGATCCAAGAGGCTTCTAAACAGCTTCTAGCCCCAAGCCATAAGACTCCTTAACATCTAATTAAATGGCTACCCAGACTACTTGCATTTCACCCCCTTCCTCTTTTACACCGCTGCTACTCTCTGTTGTTATCATCTATAGTCACTTTAATAACTCTACCTACATGTACCTCAACTAACCGGCACATTGACTCTGTACTGGTACCCCCCCCTGTATGTAGTCTCGCTATTGTTATTTTACTTTTGCTCTTTAATTACTTGTTACTTATTTTTCTTATTCTTATCTGTATTTTTTTTAAATGGCATTGTTGGTTAGGGGCTTGTAAGTAAGCATTTCACCTTAAGGTTGTTGACCATTTCACCTGTTGTATTCGGTGCATGTGACTAATAAAATTTGATTGGATTTTATTTGCTTAACTCTCCACTCCAACGTGTTTCAATAGCTAGGCCTAACTCTCCACACACCAAACTGTTTCACTAGTTACACCTACCTTTCCACACCAACCAGGTTCACTAGCTAGGTGTAACTCTCCACTCTCTACACCAACCTGTTTGACTAGCTAGGACTACATTTCCATTCTCTCCACACTACCCTGTTTCATCATCTCCTCTCTTTCCACACCAACCTGTTTTACAATCTAGGCCTAACTCTAAGCAGTCTCCACACCAACCTGGTTCACTATCAAGAAAACTATTTCACTTTCCTCACCAATCTGTTTTACTAGCTAGGCCTAACTCTCCAGACTCACAACACCAACCTGTTTCACTAGCTAGGCCTAACTCTCCGGACTCACAACACCAACCTGTTTCACTAGCTATGACTAACTCTCCATACCAACCTGTTTCACTAGCTAGGCCTAACTCTCTACATCAACCTGTTTCATTAGATAGGCCTAACTCTCCATACAAACATTTTGTACTAGCTAGGCCTGACTCTAGCACACCAACCTCTTTCACTAGCTAGGCAAATATCTTCACTCTCCAAACCAACCTTTTTCACTAGCTAGGCCTAGCTCTCCACACCAACCTGTTTCATTAGATAGGCCTAACTCTCCATACCGACCTTTTTCACTAGCTAGGCCTAACGCTCCACTTTTTTCATACCAACTGTTTCCGTAGCCAGGCCTAAAACTCTACATCATCCTGGTTCACTAGCTCGGCCTTACATTCCACTCTCCACACCAAACTTTATCACAAGCTAGGTCTAACTATCCACTCTCTCCATACAAACCTGTTTCACTAGCTAGGCATAGCGCTACGTTCTCTCAACACCAACCTGTTTCACTATTTAGGCATAGCATAGCACTATGCACTCTCCACACCAACGTGTTTCAATAGCTAGTCTTAATTCACCACACTAACCAGTTTCTCTAGCTAGGTCTAACTTTCCACTCTCTCCGCACCAACCTGTTTCACTAGCTAGTCTTAATTCACCATACAAACCATGTTTAACTAGTTAGGCCCAACACTCAACGCTCTACACACCAACCTGTTTCACTAGTTAGGCCTAACTCTCCACATAACCTGTTTCACTACCTATTCTTAACTCTCCACACCAACCTGTTTAACACTCCACAAACTGCACACCGATCTGTTTCACTAAATGCGCCTAACTCTCCACACACTGCACACCAACCTGTTTCACTAGATCGGCCTATATCTCCACCCAACCTGTTTTATTAGCTCGGCCTAACTTTCCACACCGACCTGTTCCACTAGCTAGGCCTAACTTTCCACACCAACCTGTTCCACTAGCTAGGCCTAACTTTCCACACCAACCTGTTCCACTAGCTAGGCCTAACTTTCCACACCAACCTGTTCCACTAGCTAGGCCTAACTTTCAACACCAACCTGTTCCACTAGCTAGGCCTAACTTTTCACTCTCCACACCATCCTGGTTCAAGACTGGGTCGCATCTCTGGCAACCTAACTGATAGAATGTACAATCAGCCGGCTTGGGTAGCATCCCTAGGTTGTGTAGGGACAATATCTCGTGGAAAGTATGAATAAATTCATCAAAATAACGTTTTCAATGAAAATATGTCAATCATTATTTGAATATATTGGTAACCCATTGTACAAAAGTAATAATGCCCTCGAAGCCGGTGTTTGGAGGATATATTTGGCATGGTTTGCCGGCCCTCGACTACGTCTTGGGTTTAACAACAACTGTGACTATATCGTCAGAACACCTGCTTCTTAGAGATTATTGTATTTTATTTTGAACCCTATTTCACCAGGTAAGTTGACTGAGAAAACATTCTCATTTACAGCAACGACCTCGGGAACACAGGGGAGGGGAAGGGGGACGAATGAGCCAATTGGAAACTGGGGATGATTAGGTGGCCATGATAGTGTGAAGGCCAGATTGGTAATTTACTTCAACACTATACTTCAATGTCCAGCACTACACTTCAATATCCACCACTATACTTCAATATCTACAACTACACTTCAATATCCACCACTACACTTCAATATTCACCACTATACTTCAATATCTACAACTACACTTCAATATCCACCACTACACTTCAATATCCACCACTACACTTCAATATTCACCACTATACTTCAATATTCACCACTATACTTCAATATCCCCCACTACACTTCAATATCCACCACTACACGTAAATATCCACCACTACACGTAAATATCCACCACTACACGTAAATATCCACCACTACACGTAAATATCCACCACTACACGTAAATATCCACCACTACACGTAAATATCCACCACTACACGTCGATATCCACCACTACACGTCGATATCCACCACTACACGTCGATATCCACCACTACACATCGATATCCACCACTATACTTCAATATCCCCCACTATATTTCAATATCCCCCACTATATTTCAATATCCACCACTATACCTGAATATCCACCACTATACCTGAATATCCACCACTATACTTCAATATCCCCCACTATATTTCAATATCCACCACTACACTTCAATATCCACCACTACACTTTAGATCCAGAAAACCACAGAGTGCAGAAATATACCCTCAAACAACCATCCTACATCTTCAAATATCAGCTGCTACCAATGAACATCAATGCACAACCCAATGCTATATCAGCTGCTATCACTGAACATCAATACTGAGCCTAATCTCATCATAAATTTGCCGCAATTACTCATACACTATATTACCAAAAGTATCTGGACACCTGGTTGTCGAACATCTCATTCCAAAATCATGGTCATTAATATGGAGTTGGTCCCCCCTTTGCTGCTATAACAGCCTGCACTCTTCTGGGAAGGCTTTTCACTAGATGTTGGAACATTGCTGCGGGGACTTCCATTCAGCCACAAGAGCATTAGTGAGGTCCAATGGCAGCGAGCTTCACACCACTCCAGCCAATGCTTTAGCATCGTGCATGGTGATCTTAGGCTTGTGTGAGGCAGCTTGGCCATGGAAACCCATTTTATGAAGCTCCCGACAAACAATTATTGTGCTGACGTTGCTTCCAGAGACAGCTTAGAACTCAATAGTGAGTGTTGCAACCGAGGACAGACAATTTTTACACGCTACACACTTTAGGCAGTCCCGTTCTGTGAGCTTGTGTGGCCTATCACTTCGCGGCTGAGCCATTGTTGCTCCTAGACTTTCTTACTTCACTAACAACACTCCCAGTTGACCGGGGCAGCTCCAGCAGGGCAGACATTTGATGAACTGACTTGTTGGAAATGTGGCATCCTATGACGCTGCCACATTGAAAGTCACTGAGCTCTTCAGTAAGGCCATTCTACTGTCAATGTTTGTCTATGGAGATTGCATGGCTGTGCGCTCGATTTTATACACCTGTCAGAAACGGGTCTGGCTGAAATAGCTGACTCCAATAATTTGAAGTGTATGAAGGGGTGTCCACATACTTCTGTATATATAGTGTATGAAGGGGTGTCCACATACTTCTGTATATATAGTGTATGTCCATCAGCAAAGTATGTCAAGTCTGTTGACATACAGGAAGTTTTTGTGAAATGTGACAAATCCTGACAGGTATGTCTACTCAATATAAACACATGAATCAACATTACCCCTTTAAAATGAGGTAGTGAGTGGTCCTGGGCCTGTGTGGGCCTAACCCTGTAGTGAGTGGTCCTGGGCCTGTGTGGGCCTAACCCTGTAGCGAGTGGTCCTGGGCCTGCGTGGGCCTAACCCTGTAGTGAGTGGTCCTGGGCCTGCGTGGGCCTGGTCCTGGGCCTGTGTGGGCCTAACCCTGTAGTGAGTGGTCCTGGGCCTGTGTGGGCCTGGTCCTGGGCCTGTGTGGGCCTAACCCTGAAGTGAGTGGTCCTGGGCCTGTGTGGGCCTAACCCTGTAGTGAGTGGTCCTGGGCCTGTGTGGGCCTAACCCTGTAGTGAGTGGTCCTGGGCCTGTGTGGGCCTAACCCTGTAGTGAGTGGTCCTGGGCCTGTGTGGGCCTAACCCTGTAGTGAGTGGTCCTGGGCCTGTGTGGGCCTGGTCCTGGGCCTGTGTGGGCCATAGCTCACAGATCACTGCACCTGTACATAGCCCATCTATAATTTAGCCCATACAACTACCTCTTCCCCTACTGTATTTATTTATTTATTTATTTATTTATTTATTTAGCTCCTTTGCACCCCATTATTTCTATTTCTACTTTGCACTTTCTTCCACTACAAATCTACCATTCCAGTGTTTTACTTGCTATATTGTATTTACTTTGCCACCATGGCCTTTTTTGCCTTTACCTCCCTTATCTCACCTCATTTGCTCACATTGTATATAGACTTATTTTTCTACTGTATTATTCACTGTAGGTTTGTTTTACTCCATGTGTAACTCTGTGTTGTTGTATGTGTCGAACTGCTTTGCTTTATCTTGGCCAGGTCACAATTGTAAATGAGAACTTGTTCTCAACTTGCCTACCTGGTTAAATAAAGGTGAAATACAATCAAATAAATACCCAATGCCCAATAATGTTTGTACCCTGTGCTGCTGCCATGTTATGTTGCTACCATGTTGTTGTCATGTTGCTACCATGCTGTTGTCATGTTGTGTTGCTACCATGCTGTGTTGTCATGTTGTGTTGCTACCATGCTGTGTTGTCATGTCCTGCTGCCATGTTGTGTTGCTACCATGCTGTGTTGTCATGTCCTGCTGCCATGTTGTGTTGCTACCATGCTGTTGTCATGTTGTGTTGCTACCATGCTGTGTTGTCATGTGCTGCTGCCATGCTATGTTGTCGTCTTAGGTCTCTCTTTATGTAGTGTTGTGTTGTCTCTCGTCATGATGTGTGTTTTGTCCTATATTTTTATTACATTTATTTTTAATCCCAGCCCCTGTTCCCCGCAGGAGGCCTTTTGCCTTTTGGTAGGCCGTCATTGTAAATAAGAATTAGTTCTTAACTGACTTGCCTAGTTAAATAAAATAACAAATAAAAAACAAATTTCCACAGCGTCCTTCCGGTGTGGTTTATAATCCGTCTTTGCTGCTCCGCCCCTTTAACACCCGGCCTGGCCAGTTGGACTTTCCCAAAGCTGCTTTACTGTCCAACAGCCAAACTAGGGAGAACGACACAGTGGAAAATAAAATCTACACACACACAGAGAGAACACACAGAAACCTCCTCTTTCTGTCCCCCAATACTCACAGAGATGGCTGAGCCGTACCCCATGGAGGGGGCAATATAGGGCCGCGTCAACACCGTCTCCTGCAGAACGCTGTCGCTGCTTCCCCCCGCTCTCTGTGCTCTTTGAAAGGGAGGTCATGCCTTATAATAACGTACAGTAATCATTTATTCTGGTAAGCCGGCTCAAACACTCTGCCTTACACGATCCTACAGAACTGCAGGAAGTTTCCCTTAGACTGCTGCCTGTCAGGCCTGACCTCTCTCTCTCGCTCTCTCTCGCTCTCTGTGTGCCTCTCTCTCTCTCTTTCTCTCTCTCTGTGTGCCTCTCTCTCTCTCTCTGTTTCTCTCTCTTTCTCTCTGTCTCACGCTCTGTGTGCCTCTCTCTCTCTTTCTCTCTGTCTCTCTCTCTCTCTCGCTCTCTCTCTCTCTCGCTCTCTGTGTCTCTCTCTCTCGCTCTCTGTGTCGCTCTCTCTCTTTCTCCGTCTCTCTCTCGCTCTCTGTGTGCCTCTCTCTCTCTGTCTCTCTCTCACTCTCTCTCTCCTCCTGGTCTCTATAATGTATAATATCCACAGGGTTTCAGAGAAGAACCAAGTCAACTGGTCATTGGAAGGAGCCCAAGCACACCAAGAAGTCTGGCTTTTGGTTTCAAATTGCAATGATTCCGCGTAGTTAATCCAAATGAATCCCAAATCAGGAATTCCAGAGCCAACCAATAGCCAAGCGATGCAGAGGTTCCTTATGTCTCATAATGAGGATTAATCTCCAAGGCCTGAGCCTAACCAAGAGATAATTCAGTATTCCATAGGTCTGAGAAAGCCATTCACCACCATTTTCCTTGTGTTAACTCAGTAAGCAGTGGTGTCCACTACAACCTCTCTCAAGGGCTGTCCGACCGGCTGTCTCCTCAGGAAAGGAGGAGGGAGTTAGTCGGCTCACCACCAATCACTTACAGTTAAGCTCTGTTCAGATGGCATTTGCCCAACGGCATCTGATGACGACTTAAGCTGGTCAGAGTTAGATATTGAGTTCCTTGTCTTGTCTACTGTACTGTAGGGTTAGAACCTTGTCTTGTCTACTGTAATGTACTGTAGGGTTAGAACCTTGTCTTGTCTACTGTACTGTACTGTAGGGTTAGAGCCTTGTCTACTGTAATGTACTGTAGGGTTAGAGCCTTGTCTTGTCTACTGTACTGTACTGTAGGGTTAGAACCTTGTCTTGTCTACTGTAATGTACTGTAGGGTTAGAGCCTTGTCTTGTCTACTGTACTGTAGGGTTAGGGCCTTGTCTTGTCTACTGTACTGTAGGGTTAGGGCCTTGTCTTGTCTACTGTACTGTAGGGTTAGAGCCTTGTCTTGTCTACTGTACTGTAGGGTTAGAACCTTGTCATGTCTACTGTACTGTAGGGTTAGAACCTTGTCTTGTCTACTGTACTGTACTGTAGGGTTAGAGCCTTGTCTACTGTAATGTACTGTAGGGTTAGAGCCTTGTCTTGTCTACTGAACTGTAGGGTTAGAGCCTTGTCTTGTCTACTGTACTGTAGGGTTAGAGCCTTGTCTTGTCTACTGTACTGTAGGGTTAGACCCTTGTCTTGTCTACTGTAATGTAGGGTTAGAGCCTTGTCTACTGTAATGTACTGTAGGGTTAGGGCCTTGTCTTGTCTACTGTAATGTAGGGTTAGAGCCTTGTCTTGTCTACTGTAATGTACTGTAGGGTTAGAGCCTTGTCTTGTCTACTGTACTGTAGGGTTAGACCCTTGTCTTGTCTACTGTAATGTAGGGTTAGAGCCTTGTCTTGTCTACTGTAATGTACTGTAGGGTTAGAGCCTTGTCTTGTCTACTGTACTGTAGGGTTAGAGCCTTGTCTTGTCTACTGTACTGTAGGGTTAGACCCTTGTCTTGTCTACTGTAATGTAGGGTTAGAGCCTTGTCTTGTCTACTGTAATGTACTGTAGGGTTAGGGCCTTGTCTTGTCTACTGTAATGTACTGTAGGGTTAGGGCCTTGTCTTGTCTACTGTACTGTAGGGTTAGAGCCTTGTCTTGTCTACTGTAATGTACTGTAGGGTTAGAACCTTGTCTTGTCTACTGTACTGTAGGGTTAGAGCCTTGTCTTGTCTACTGTACTGTACTGTAGGGTTAGGGCCTTGTCTTGTCTACTGTACTGTACTGTAGGGTTAAAGCCTTGTCTTGTCTACTGTACTGTAGGGTTAGAACCTTGTCTTGTTTACTGTAATGTACTGTAGGGTTAGAGCCTTGTCTTGTCTACTGTACTGTAGGGTTAGAGCCTTGTCTTGTCTACTGTAGGGTTAGAACCTTGTCTTGTCTACTGTAATGTACTGTAGGGTTAGAGCCTTGTCTTGTCTACTGTAATGTACTGTAGGGTTAGAGCCTTGTCTTGTCTACTGTACTGTACTGTAGGGTTAGGGCCTTGTCTTGTCTACTGTACTGTAGGGTTAGAGCCTTGTCTACTGTACTGTACTGTAGGGTTAGAGCCTTGTCTACTGTAATGTACTGTAGGGTTAGGGCCTTGTCTTGTCTACTGTACTGTAGGGTTAGAACCTTGTCTTGTCTACTGTACTGTACTGTAGGGTTAGGGCCTTGTCTTGTCTACTGTACTGTAGGGTTAGGGCCTTGTCTTGTCTACTGTAATGTAGGGTTAGAGCCTTGTCTTGTCTACTGTACTGTAGGGTTAGGGCCTTGTCTAGTCTACTGTAATGTAGGGTTAGAGCCTTGTCTTGTCTACTGTACTGTAGGGTTAGGGCCTTGTCTTGTCTACTGTACTGTAGGGTTAGGGCCTTGTCTTGTCTACTGTAATGTACAGTAGGTTTAGGGCCTTGTCTTGTCTACTGTAATGTACTGTAGGGTTAGGGCCTTGTCTTGTCTACTGTAATGTAGGGTTAGAGCCTTGTCTTGTCTACTGTACTGTAGGTTTAGGGCCTTGTCTTGTCTACTGTAATGTACTGTAGGGTTGGGGCCTTGTCTTGTCTACTGTACTGTAGGGTTAGAACCTTGTCTTGTCTACTGTAATGTACTGTAGGGTTAGAGCCTTGTCTTGTCTACTGTACTGTAGGGTTAGGGACTTGTCTTGTCTACTGTAATGTACTGTAGGGTTAGGGCCTTGTCTTGTCTACTGTAATGTAGGGTTAGAGTCTTGTCTTGTCTACTGTACTGTAGGTTTAGGGCCTTGTCTTGTCTACTGTAATGTACTGTAGGGTTAGGGCCTTGTCTACTGTACTGTACTGTAGGGTTAGAGCCTTGTCTTGTCTACTGTACTGTACTGTAGGGTTAGGGCCTTGTCTTGTCTACTGTACTGTAGGGTTAGAGCCTTGTCTACTGTACTGTACTGTAGGGTTAGAGCCTTGTCTACTGTAATGTACTGTAGGGTTAGGGCCTTGTCTTGTCTACTGTACTGTAGGGTTAGAACCTTGTCTTGTCTACTGTACTGTACTGTAGGGTTAGGGCCTTGTCTTGTCTACTGTACTGTAGGGTTAGGGCCTTGTCTTGTCTACTGTAATGTAGGGTTAGAGCCTTGTCTTGTCTACTGTACTGTAGGGTTAGGGCCTTGTCTTGTCTACTGTAATGTAGGGTTAGAGCCTTGTCTTGTCTACTGTACTGTAGGGTTAGGGCCTTGTCTTGTCTACTGTACTGTAGGGTTAGGGCCTTGTCTTGTCTACTGTAATGTACAGTAGGTTTAGGGCCTTGTCTTGTCTACTGTAATGTACTGTAGGGTTAGGGCCTTGTCTTGTCTACTGTAATGTAGGGTTAGAGCCTTGTCTTGTCTACTGTACTGTAGGTTTAGGGCCTTGTCTTGTCTACTGTAATGTACTGTAGGGTTGGGGCCTTGTCTTGTCTACTGTACTGTAGGGTTAGAACCTTGTCTTGTCTACTGTAATGTACTGTAGGGTTAGAGCCTTGTCTTGTCTACTGTACTGTAGGGTTAGGGACTTGTCTTGTCTACTGTAATGTACTGTAGGGTTAGGGCCTTGTCTTGTCTACTGTAATGTAGGGTTAGAGTCTTGTCTTGTCTACTGTACTGTAGGTTTAGGGCCTTGTCTTGTCTACTGTAATGTACTGTAGGGTTAGGGCCTTGTCTACTGTACTGTACTGTAGGGTTAGAGCCTTGTCTTGTCTACTGTACTGTACTGTAGGGTTAGGGCCTTGTCTTGTCTACTGTACTGTAGGGTTAGAGCCTTGTCTTGTCTACTGCACGGTACTGTAGGGTTAGAGCCTTGTCTTGTCTACTGTACTGTAGGGTTAAGGCCTTGTCTTGTCTACTGTACTGTACTGTAGGGTTAGGGCCTTGTCTTGTCTACTGTAATGTACTGTAGGGTTAGAGCCTTGTCTTGTCTACTGTACTGTACTGTAGGGTTAGGGCCTTGTCTTGTCTACTGTACTGTAGGGTTAGAGCCTTGTCTTGTCTACTGTACTGTAGGGTTAGGGCCTTGTCTTGTCTACTGTACTGTAGGGTTAGAGCCTTGTCTTGTCTACTGTACTGTACTGTAGGGTTAGGGCCTTGTCTTGTCTACTGTACTGTACTGTACTGTAGGGTTAGGGCCTTGTCTTGTCTACTGTACTGTAGGGTTAGAGCCTTGTCTTGTCTACTGTACTGTAGGGTTAGAGCCTTGTCTTGTCTACTGTACTGTAGGGTTAGAGCCTTGTCTTGTCTACTGTACCTTAGGGTTAGGGCCTTGTCTTGTCTACTGTACTGTAGGGTTAGAGCCTTGTCTTGTCTACTGTACTGCAGGGTTAGGGCCTTGTCTTGTCTACTGTACTGTAGGGTTAGAGCCTTGTCTTGTCTACTGTACTGTAGGGTTAGGGCCTTGTCTTGTCTACTGTACTGTAATGTAGTGTTAGAGCCTTGTCTTGTCTACTGTAGGGTTAGGACTTTGTCTTGTCTACTGTACTGTAGGGTTAGGGCCTTGTCTTGTATACTGTACTGTACTGTAGGGTTAGGGCTTTGTCTTGTCTACTGTACTGTACTGTAGGGTTAGGGCTTTGTCTTGTCTACTGTACTGTAGGTTCAGGGCCTTGTCTTGTCTACTGTACTGTACTGTAGGGTTAGAGCCTTGTCTTGTCTACTGTACTGTACTGTAGGGTTAGGGCTTTGTCTTGTCTACTGTACTGTACTGTAGGGTTAGAGCCTTGTCTTGTCTACTGTACTGTAGGGTTAGGGCCTTGTCTTGTCTACTGTAATGTACTGTAGGGTTAGGGCCTTGTCTTGTCTACTGTACTGTAGGGTTAGAGCCTTGCCTTGTCTACTGTACTGTAGGGTTAGAGCCTTGTCTTGTCTACTGTACTGTACTGTAGGGTTAGAACCTTGCCTTGTCTACTGTAATGTACTGTAGGGTTAGAGCCGTGTCTTGTCTACTGTAATGTAGGGTTAGGGCCTTGTCTTGTCTACTGTAGTGTAGGGTTAGGGCCTTGTCTTGTCTACTGTAATGTACTGTAGGGTTAGAGCCTTGTCTTGTCTACTGTAATGTAGGGTTAGAGCATTGTCTTGTCTACTGTAATGTAGGGTTAGAGCCTTGTCTACTGTAATGTACTGTAGGGTTAGAGCCTTGTCTTGTCTACTGTACTGTAGGGTTAGAGCCTTGTCTTGTCTACTGTACTGTAGGGTTAGGGCCTTGTCTACTGTAATGTACTGTAGGGTTAGAGCCTTGTCTTGTCTACTGTAATGTAGGGTTAGAGCCTTGTCTTGTCTACTGTACTGTAGGTTTAGGGCCTTGTCTTGTCTACTGTAATGTACTGTAGGGTTAGGGCCTTGTCTTGTCTACTGTAATGTACTGTAGGGTTAGAGCCTTGTCTTGTCTACTGTACTGTAGGGTTAGAGCCTTGTCTTGTCTACTGTAATGTACTGTAGGGTTAGGGCCTTCTTTTCTACTGTACTGTACTGTAGGGTTAGGGCCTTGTCTTGTCTACTGTACTGTAGGGTTAGAGCCTTGTCTTGTCTACTGTACTGTAGGGTTAGGGCCTTGTCTTGTCTACTGTACTGTAGGGTTAGAGCCTTGTCTTGTCTACTGTACTGTAGGGTTAGGGCCTTGTCTTGTCTACTGTACTGTAGGGTTAGGGCCTTGTCTTGTCTACTGTACTGTAGGGTTAGGGCCTTGTCTTGTCTACTGTACTGTAGGGTTAGGGCCTTGTCTTGTCTACTGTACTGCAGGGTTAGAGCCTTGTCTTGTCTACTGTACTGTAGGGTTAGGGCCTTGTCTTGTCTACTGTACTGTACTGTAGGGTTAGGGCCTTGTCTTGTCTACTGTACTGTAGGGTTAGAGCCTTGTCTTGTCTACTGTACTGTAGGGTTAGGGCCTTGTATTGTCTACTGTAATGTACTGTAGGGTTGGGGCCTTGTCTTGTCTACTGTAATGTACTGTAGGGTTGGGGCCTTGTCTTGTCTAATGTAATGTACTGTAGGGTTAGGGCCTTGTCTTGTCTACTGTAATGTACTGTAGGGTTGGGGCCTTGTCTTGTCTACTGTACTGTAGGGTTAGAACCTTGTCTTGTCTACTGTAATGTACTGTAGGGTTAGAGCCTTGTCTAATGTACTGTAGGGTTAGGGACTTGTCTTGTCTACTGTAATGTACTGTAGGGTTAGGGCCTTGTCTTGTCTACTGTAATGTAGGGTTAGAGCCTTGTCTTGTCTACTGTACTGTAGGTTTAGGGCCTTGTCTTGTCTACTGTAATGTACTGTAGGGTTAGGGCCTTGTCTACTGTACTGTACTGTAGGGTTAGAGCCTTGTCTTGTCTACTGTAATGTACTGTAGGGTTAGGGCCTTGTCTTGTCTACTGTACTGTACTGTAGGGTTAGGGCCTTGTCTTGTCTATTGTACTGTAGGGTTAGGGCCTTGTCTTGTCTACTGTACTGTAGGGTTAGAGCCTTGTCTTGTCTACTGCACGGTACTGTAGGGTTAGAGCCTTGTCTTGTCTACTGTACTGTAGGGTTAGGGCCTTGTCTTGTCTACTGTACTGTACTGTAGGGTTAGGGCCTTGTCTTGTCTACTGTAATGTACTGTAGGGTTAGAGCCTTGTCTTGTCTACTGTACTGTACTGTAGGGTTAGGGCCTTTTCTTGTCTACTGTACTGTAGGGTTAGAGCCTTGTCTTGTCTACTGTACTGTAGGGTTAGGGCCTTGTCTTGTCTACTGTACTGTAGGGTTAGGGCCTTGTCTTGTCGACTGTACTGTAGGGTTAGAGCCTTGTCTTGTCTACTGTACTGTACTGTAGGGTTAGGGCCTTGTCTTGTCTACTGTACTGTAGGGTTAGAGCCTTGTCTTGTCTACTGTACTGTAGGGTTAGAGCCTTGTCTTGTCTACTGTACTGTAGGGTTAGAGCCTTGTCTTGTCTACTGTACCTTAGGGTTAGGGCCTTGTCTTGTCTACTGTACTGTAGGGTTAGAGCCTTGTCTTGTCTACTGTACTGCAGGGTTAGGGCCTTGTCTTGTCTACTGTACTGTAGGGTTAGAGCCTTGTCTTGTCTACTGTACTGTAGGGTTAGGGCCTTGTCTTGTCTACTGTACTGTAATGTAGTGTTAGAGCCTTGTCTTGTCTACTGTAGGGTTAGGACTTTGTCTTGTCTACTGTACTGTAGGGTTAGGGCCTTGTCTTGTATACTGTACTGTACTGTAGGGTTAGGGCTTTGTCTTGTCTACTGTACTGTACTGTAGGGTTAGGGCTTTGTCTTGTCTACTGTACTGTAGGTTCAGGGCCTTGTCTTGTCTACTGTACTGTACTGTAGGGTTAGAGCCTTGTCTTGTCTACTGTACTGTACTGTAGGGTTAGGGCTTTGTCTTGTCTACTGTACTGTACTGTAGGGTTAGAGCCTTGTCTTGTCTACTGTACTGTAGGGTTAGGGCCTTGTCTTGTCTACTGTAATGTACTGTAGGGTTAGGGCCTTGTCTTGTCTACTGTACTGTAGGGTTAGAGCCTTGTCTTGTCTACTGTACTGTAGGGTTAGAGCCTTGTCTTGTCTACTGTACTGTACTGTAGGGTTAGAACCTTGCCTTGTCTACTGTAATGTACTGTAGGGTTAGAGCCGTGTCTTGTCTACTGTAATGTAGGGTTAGGGCCTTGTCTTGTCTACTGTAGTGTAGGGTTAGGGCCTTGTCTTGTCTACTGTAATGTACTGTAGGGTTAGAGCCTTGTCTTGTCTACTGTAATGTAGGGTTAGAGCATTGTCTTGTCTACTGTAATGTAGGGTTAGAGCCTTGTCTACTGTAATGTACTGTAGGGTTAGAGCCTTGTCTTGTCTACTGTACTGTAGGGTTAGAGCCTTGTCTTGTCTACTGTACTGTAGGGTTAGGGCCTTGTCTACTGTAATGTACTGTAGGGTTAGAGCCTTGTCTTGTCTACTGTAATGTAGGGTTAGAGCCTTGTCTTGTCTACTGTACTGTAGGTTTAGGGCCTTGTCTTGTCTACTGTAATGTACTGTAGGGTTAGGGCCTTGTCTTGTCTACTGTAATGTACTGTAGGGTTAGAGCCTTGTCTTGTCTACTGTACTGTAGGGTTAGAGCCTTGTCTTGTCTACTGTAATGTACTGTAGGGTTAGGGCCTTCTTTTCTACTGTACTGTACTGTAGGGTTAGGGCCTTGTCTTGTCTACTGTACTGTAGGGTTAGAGCCTTGTCTTGTCTACTGTACTGTAGGGTTAGGGCCTTGTCTTGTCTACTGTACTGTGGGGTTAGAGCCTTGTCTTGTCTACTGTACTGTAGGGTTAGGGCCTTGTCTTGTCTACTGTACTGTAGGGTTAGGGCCTTGTCTTGTCTACTGTACTGTAGGGTTAGGGCCTTGTCTTGTCTACTGTACTGTAGGGTTAGGGCCTTGTCTTGTCTACTGTACTGCAGGGTTAGAGCCTTGTCTTGTCTACTGTACTGTAGGGTTAGGGCCTTGTCTTGTCTACTGTACTGTACTGTAGGGTTAGGGCCTTGTCTTGTCTACTGTACTGTAGGGTTAGAGCCTTGTCTTGTCTACTGTACTGTAGGGTTAGGGCCTTGTATTGTCTACTGTAATGTACTGTAGGGTTGGGGCCTTGTCTTGTCTACTGTAATGTACTGTAGGGTTGGGGCCTTGTCTTGTCTAATGTAATGTACTGTAGGGTTAGGGCCTTGTCTTGTCTACTGTAATGTACTGTAGGGTTGGGGCCTTGTCTTGTCTACTGTACTGTAGGGTTAGAACCTTGTCTTGTCTACTGTAATGTACTGTAGGGTTAGAGCCTTGTCTAATGTACTGTAGGGTTAGGGACTTGTCTTGTCTACTGTAATGTACTGTAGGGTTAGGGCCTTGTCTTGTCTACTGTAATGTAGGGTTAGAGCCTTGTCTTGTCTACTGTACTGTAGGTTTAGGGCCTTGTCTTGTCTACTGTAATGTACTGTAGGGTTAGGGCCTTGTCTACTGTACTGTACTGTAGGGTTAGAGCCTTGTCTTGTCTACTGTAATGTACTGTAGGGTTAGGGCCTTGTCTTGTCTACTGTACTGTACTGTAGGGTTAGGGCCTTGTCTTGTCTATTGTACTGTAGGGTTAGGGCCTTGTCTTGTCTACTGTACTGTAGGGTTAGAGCCTTGTCTTGTCTACTGCACGGTACTGTAGGGTTAGAGCCTTGTCTTGTCTACTGTACTGTAGGGTTAGGGCCTTGTCTTGTCTACTGTACTGTACTGTAGGGTTAGGGCCTTGTCTTGTCTACTGTAATGTACTGTAGGGTTAGAGCCTTGTCTTGTCTACTGTACTGTACTGTAGGGTTAGGGCCTTTTCTTGTCTACTGTACTGTAGGGTTAGAGCCTTGTCTTGTCTACTGTACTGTAGGGTTAGGGCCTTGTCTTGTCTACTGTACTGTAGGGTTAGGGCCTTGTCTTGTCGACTGTACTGTAGGGTTAGAGCCTTGTCTTGTCTACTGTACTGTACTGTAGGGTTAGGGCCTTGTCTTGTCTACTGTACTGTACTGTAGGGTTAGGGCCTTGTCTTGTCTACTGTACTGTAGGGTTAGAGCCTTGTCTTGTCTACTGTACTGTAGGGTTAGAGCCTTGTCTTGTCTACTGTACTGTAGGGTTAGAGCCTTGTCTTGTCTACTGTACTGTAGGGTTAGGGCCTTGTCTTGTCTACTGTACTGTAGGGTTAGAGCCTTGTCTTGTCTACTGTACTGCAGGGTTAGGGCCTTGTCTTGTCTACTGTACTGTAGGGTTAGAGCCTTGTCTTGTCTACTGTAATGTACTGTAGGGTTAGGGCCTTGTCTACTGTAATGTACTGTAGGGTTAGGGCCTTGTCTTGTCTACTGTACTGTAGGGTTAGAGCCTTGTCTTGTCTACTGTACTGTAGGGTTAGAACCTTGTCTTGTCTACTGTAATGTACTGTAGGGTTAGGGCCTTGTCTTGTCTACTGTAATGTAGGGTTAGAGCCTTGTCTACTGTACTGTAGGGTTAGGGCCTTGTCTTGTCTACTGTACTGTAGGGTTAGGGCCTTGTCTTGTCTACTGTACTGTAATGTAGTGTTAGAGCCTTGTCTTGTCTACTGTAGGGTTAGGGCTTTGTCTTGTCTACTGTACTGTACTGTAGGGTTAGGGCTTTGTCTTGTCTACTGTACTGTAGGTTTAGGGCCTTGTCTTGTCTACTGTACTGTACTGTAGGGTTAGAGCCTTGTCTTGTCTACTGTACTGTACTGTAGGGTTAGGGCTTTGTCTTGTCTACTTTACTGTACTGTAGGGTTAGAGCCTTGTCTTGTCTACTGTACTGTAGGGTTAGGGCATTGTCTTGTCTACTGTAATGTACTGTAGGGTTAGGGCCTTGTCTTGTCTACTGTACTGTAGGGTTAGAGCCTTGCCTTGTCTACTGTACTGTAGGGTTAGAGCCTTGCCTTGTCTACTGTAATGTACTGTAGGGTTAGAGCCTTGTCTTGTCTACTGTACTGTACTGTAGGGTTAGAACCTTGTCTTGTCTACTGTAATGTACTGTAGGGTTAGAGCCGTGTCTTGTCTACTGTAATGTAGGGTTAGGGCCTTGTCTTGTCTAATGTACTGTAGGGTTAGGGCCTTGTCTTGTCTACTGTAATGTACTGTAGGGTTAGAGCCTTGTCTTGTCTACTGTAATGTAGGGTTAGAGCCTTGTCTACTGTAATGTACTGTAGGGTTAGAGCCTTGTCTTGTCTACTGTACTGTAGGGTTAGAGCCTTGTCTTGTCTACTGTACTGTAGGGTTAGAGCCTTGTCTTGTCTACTGTACTGTAGGGTTAGGGCCTTGTCTTGTCTACTGTACTGTACTGTAGGGTTAGGGTCTTGTCTACTGTACTGTAGGGTTAGAGCCTTGTCTTGTCTACTGTACTGTAGGGTTAAGGCCTTGTCTTGTCTACTGTAATGTACTGTAGGGTTGGGGCCTTGTCTTGTCTACTGTAATGTACTGTAGGGTTGGGGCCTTGTCTTGTCTACTGTAATGTACTGTAGTGTTAGGGCCTTGTCTTGTCTACTGTAATGTACTGTAGGGTTGGGGCCTTGTCTTGTCTACTGTACTGTAGGGTTAGAACCTTGTCTTGTCTACTGTAATGTACTGTAGGGTTAGAGCCTTGTCTTGTCTACTGTACTGTAGGGTTAGGGACTTGTCTTGTCTACTGTAATGTACTGTAGGGTTGGGGCCTTGTCTTGTCTACTGTAATGTACTGTAGGGTTAGGGCCTTGTCTTGTCTACTGTAATGTACTGTAGGGTTGGGGCCTTGTCTTGTCTACTGTACTGTAGGGTTAGAACCTTGTCTTGTCTACTGTAATGTACTGTAGGGTTAGAGCCTTGTCTTGTCTACTGTACTGTAGGGTTAGGGACTTGTCTTGTCTACTGTAATGTACTGTAGGGTTAGGGCCTTGTCTTGTCTACTGTAATGTAGGGTTAGAGCCTTGTCTTGTCTACTGTACTGTAGGTTTAGGGCCTTGTCTTGTCTACTGTAATGTACTGTAGGGTTAGGGCCTTGTCTACTGTACTGTACTGTAGGGTTAGAGCCTTGTCTTGTCTACTGTAATGTACTGTAGGGTTAGAGCCTTGTCTTGTCTACTGTACTGTAGGGTTAGGGCCTTGTCTTGTCTACTGTACTGTAGGGTTAGAGCCTTGTCTTGTCTACTGTACTGTAGGGTTAGGGCCTTGTCTTGTCTACTGTACTGTAGGGTTAGGGCCTTGTCTTGTCTACTGTAATGTACTGTAGGGTTAGAGCCTTGTCTTGTCTACTGTACTGTACTGTAGGGTTAGGGCCTTGTCTTGTCTACTGTACTGTACTGTAGGGTTAGGGCCTTGTCTTGTCTACTGTACTGTAGGGTTAGGGCCTTGTCTTGTCTACTGTACTGTAGGGTTAGGGCCTAGTCTTGTCTACTGTACTGTAGGGTTAGTGCCTTGTCTTGTCTACTGTACTGCAGGGTTAGGGCCTTGTCTTGTCTACTGTACTGTAGGGTTAGAGCCTTGTCTTGTCTACTGTAATGTACTGTAGGGTTAGGGCCTTGTCTACTGTAATGTACTGTAGGGTTAGGGCCTTGTCTTGTCTACTGTACTGTAGGGTTAGAGCCTTGTCATGTCTACTGTACTGTAGGGTAGAACCTTGTCTTGTCTACTGTAATGTACTGTAGGGTTAGGGCCTTGTCTTGTCTACTGTAATGTAGGGTTAGAGCCTTGTCTACTGTACTGTAGGGTTAGGGCCTTGTCTTGTCTACTGTACTGTAGGGTTAGGGCCTTGTCTTGTCTACTGTACTGTAATGTAGTGTTAGAGCCTTGTCTTGTCTACTGTAGGGTTAGGGCTTTGTCTTGTCTACTGTACTGTAGGGTTAGGGCCTTGTCTTGTCTACTGTACTGTACTGTAGGGTTAGGGCTTTGTCTTGTCTACTGTACTGTAGGGTTAGGGCTTTGTCTTGTCTACTGTACTGTAGGTTTAGGGCCTTGTCTTGTCTACTGTACTGTACTGTAGGGTTAGAGCCTTGTCTTGTCTACTGTACTGTACTGTAGGGTTAGGGCTTTGTCTTGTCTACTGTACTGTACTGTAGGGTTAGAGCCTTGTCTTGTCTACTGTACTGTAGGGTTAGGGCCTTGTCTTGTCTACTGTAATGTACTGTAGGGTTAGGGCCTTGTGTTGTCTACTGTACTGTAGGGTTAGAGCCTTGCCTTGTCTACTGTACTGTAGGGTTAGAGCCTTGCCTTGTCTACTGTAATGTACTGTAGGGTTAGAGCCTTGTCTTGTCTACTGTACTGTACTGTAGGGTTAGAACCTTGTCTTGTCTACTGTAATGTACTGTAGGTTTAGAGCCGTGTCTTGTCTACTGTAATGTAGGGTTAGGGCCTTGTCTTGTCTACTGTACTGTAGGGTTAGGGCCTTGTCTTGTCTACTGTAATGTACTGTAGGGTTAGAGCCTTGTCTTGTCTACTGTAATGTAGGGTTAGAGCCTTGTCCTGTCTACTGTAATGTAGGGTTAGAGCCTTGTCTACTGTAATGTACTGTAGGGTTAGAGCCTTTTCTTGTCTACTGTACTGTAGGGTTAGAGCCTTGTCTTGTCTACTGTACTGTAGGGTTAGGGCCTTGTCTACTGTAATGTACTGTAGGGTTAGAGCCTTCTCTTGTCTACTGTAATGTAGGGTTAGAGCCTTGTCTTGTCTACTGTAATGTAGGGTTAGAGCCTTGTCTACTGTAATGTACTGTAGGGTTAGGGCCTTGTCTTGTCTACTGTACTGTAGGGTTAGAGCCTTGTCTTGTCTACTGTAATGTACTGTAGGGTTAGAGCCTTGTCTTGTCTACTGTAATGTAGGGTTAGAGCCTTGTCTTGTCTACTGTAATGTAGGGTTAGAGCCTTGTCTACTGTAATGTACTGTAGGGTTAGAGCCTTGTCTTGTCTACTGTACTGTAGGGTTAGAGCCTTGTCTTGTCTACTGTACTCTAGGGTTAGGGCCTTGTCTTGTCTACTGTAATGTACTGTAGGGTTAGAGCCTTGTCTTGTCTACTGTACTGTAGGGTTAGGGCCTTGTCTTGTCTACTGTACTGTAGGGTTAGAACCTTGTCTTGTCTACTGTACTGTAGGGTTAGGGCCTTGTCTTGTCTACTGTACAGTAGGGTTAGAACCTTGTCTTGTCTACTGTACTGTACTGTAGGGTTAGAGCCTTGTCTACTGTAATGTACTGTAGGGTTAGAGCTTTGTCTTGTCTACTGAACTGTAGGGTTAGAGCCTTGTCTTGTCTACTGTACTGTAGGGTTAGAGCCTTGTCTTGTCTACTGTACTGTAGGGTTAGACCCTTGTCATGTCTACTGTAATGTAGGGTTAGAGCCTTGTCTTGTCTACTGTAATGTACTGTAGGGTTAGGGCCTTGTCTTGTCTATTGTACTGTAGGGTTAGGGCCTTGTCTTGTCTACTGTACTGTAGGGTTAGAGCCTTGTCTTGTCTACTGCACGGTACTGTAGGGTTAGAGCCTTGTCTTGTCTCCTGTACCGTAGGGTTAGGGCCTTGTCTTGTCTACTGTACTGTACTGTAGGGTTAGGGCCTTGTCTTGTCTACTGTAATGTACTGTAGGGTTAGAGCCTTGTCTTGTCTACTGTACTGTAGGGTTAGGGCCTTGTCTTGTCTACTGTACTGTAGGGTTAGAGCCTTGTCTTGTCTACTGTACTGTAGGGTTAGGGCCTTGTCTTGTCTACTGTACTGTAGGGTTAGGGCCTTGTCTTGTCTACTGTAATGTACTGTAGGGTTAGAGCCTTGTCTTGTCTACTGTACTGTACTGTAGGGTTAGGGCCTTGTCTTGTCTACTGTACTGTACTGTAGGGTTAGGGCCTTGTCTTGTCTACTGTACTGTAGGGTTAGGGCCTTGTCTTGTCTACTGTACTGTAGGGTTAGGGCCTAGTCTTGTCTACTGTACTGTAGGGTTAGTGCCTTGTCTTGTCTACTGTACTGCAGGGTTAGGGCCTTGTCTTGTCTACTGTACTGTAGGGTTAGAGCCTTGTCTTGTCTACTGTAATGTACTGTAGGGTTAGGGCCTTGTCTACTGTAATGTACTGTAGGGTTAGGGCCTTGTCTTGTCTACTGTACTGTAGGGTTAGAGCCTTGTCATGTCTACTGTACTGTAGGGTAGAACCTTGTCTTGTCTACTGTAATGTACTGTAGGGTTAGGGCCTTGTCTTGTCTACTGTAATGTAGGGTTAGAGCCTTGTCTACTGTACTGTAGGGTTAGGGCCTTGTCTTGTCTACTGTACTGTAGGGTTAGGGCCTTGTCTTGTCTACTGTACTGTAATGTAGTGTTAGAGCCTTGTCTTGTCTACTGTAGGGTTAGGGCTTTGTCTTGTCTACTGTACTGTAGGGTTAGGGCCTTGTCTTGTCTACTGTACTGTACTGTAGGGTTAGGGCTTTGTCTTGTCTACTGTACTGTAGGGTTAGGGCTTTGTCTTGTCTACTGTACTGTAGGTTTAGGGCCTTGTCTTGTCTACTGTACTGTACTGTAGGGTTAGAGCCTTGTCTTGTCTACTGTACTGTACTGTAGGGTTAGGGCTTTGTCTTGTCTACTGTACTGTACTGTAGGGTTAGAGCCTTGTCTTGTCTACTGTACTGTAGGGTTAGGGCCTTGTCTTGTCTACTGTAATGTACTGTAGGGTTAGGGCCTTGTGTTGTCTACTGTACTGTAGGGTTAGAGCCTTGCCTTGTCTACTGTACTGTAGGGTTAGAGCCTTGCCTTGTCTACTGTAATGTACTGTAGGGTTAGAGCCTTGTCTTGTCTACTGTACTGTACTGTAGGGTTAGAACCTTGTCTTGTCTACTGTAATGTACTGTAGGTTTAGAGCCGTGTCTTGTCTACTGTAATGTAGGGTTAGGGCCTTGTCTTGTCTACTGTACTGTAGGGTTAGGGCCTTGTCTTGTCTACTGTAATGTACTGTAGGGTTAGAGCCTTGTCTTGTCTACTGTAATGTAGGGTTAGAGCCTTGTCTTGTCTACTGTAATGTAGGGTTAGAGCCTTGTCTACTGTAATGTACTGTAGGGTTAGAGCCTTGTCTTGTCTACTGTACTGTAGGGTTAGAGACTTGTCTTGTCTACTGTACTGTAGGGTTAGGGCCTTGTCTACTGTAATGTACTGTAGGGTTAGAGCCTTCTCTTGTCTACTGTAATGTAGGGTTAGAGCCTTGTCTTGTCTACTGTAATGTAGGGTTAGAGCCTTGTCTACTGTAATGTACTGTAGGGTTAGGGCCTTGTCTTGTCTACTGTACTGTAGGGTTAGAGCCTTGTCTTGTCTACTGTAATGTACTGTAGGTTAGAGCCTTGTCTTGTCTACTGTAATGTAGGGTTAGAGCCTTGTCTTGTCTACTGTAATGTAGGGTTAGAGCCTTGTCTACTGTAATGTACTGTAGGGTTAGAGCCTTGTCTTGTCTACTGTACTGTAGGGTTAGAGCCTTGTCTTGTCTACTGTACTCTAGGGTTAGGGCCTTGTCTTGTCTACTGTAATGTACTGTAGGGTTAGAGCCTTGTCTTGTCTACTGTACTGTAGGGTTAGGGCCTTGTCTTGTCTACTGTACTGTAGGGTTAGAACCTTGTCTTGTCTACTGTACTGTAGGGTTAGGGCCTTGTCTTGTCTACTGTACAGTAGGGTTAGAACCTTGTCTTGTCTACTGTACTGTACTGTAGGGTTAGAGCCTTGTCTACTGTAATGTACTGTAGGGTTAGAGCTTTGTCTTGTCTACTGAACTGTAGGGTTAGAGCCTTGTCTTGTCTACTGTACTGTAGGGTTAGAGCCTTGTCTTGTCTACTGTACTGTAGGGTTAGACCCTTGTCATGTCTACTGTAATGTAGGGTTAGAGCCTTGTCTTGTCTACTGTAATGTACTGTAGGGTTAGGGCCTTGTCTTGTCTATTGTACTGTAGGGTTAGGGCCTTGTCTTGTCTACTGTACTGTAGGGTTAGAGCCTTGTCTTGTCTACTGCACGGTACTGTAGGGTTAGAGCCTTGTCTTGTCTACTGTACTGTAGGGTTAGGGCCTTGTCTTGTCTACTGTACTGTAGGGTTAGGGCCTTGTCTTGTCTACTGTAATGTACTGTAGGGTTAGAGCCTTGTCTTGTCTACTGTACTGTACTGTAGGGTTAGGGCCTTGTCTTGTCTACTGTACTGTACTGTAGGGTTAGGGCCTTGTCTTGTCTACTGTACTGTAGGGTTAGGGACTTGTCTTGTCTACTGTACTGTAGGGTTAGGGCCTAGTCTTGTCTACTGTACTGTAGGGTTAGTGCCTTGTCTTGTCTACTGTACTGCAGGGTTAGGGCCTTGTCTTGTCTACTGTACTGTAGGGTTAGAGCCTTGTCTTGTCTACTGTAATGTACTGTAGGGTTAGGGCCTTGTCTACTGTAATGTACTGTAGGGTTAGGGCCTTGTCTTGTCTACTGTACTGTAGGGTTAGAGCCTTGTCATGTCTACTGTACTGTAGGGTAGAACCTTGTCTTGTCTACTGTAATGTACTGTAGGGTTAGGGCCTTGTCTTGTCTACTGTAATGTAGGGTTAGAGCCTTGTCTACTGTACTGTAGGGTTAGGGCCTTGTCTTGTCTACTGTACTGTAGGGTTAGGGCCTTGTCTTGTCTACTGTACTGTAATGTAGTGTTAGAGCCTTGTCTTGTCTACTGTAGGGTTAGGGCTTTGTCTTGTCTACTGTACTGTAGGGTTAGGGCCTTGTCTTGTCTACTGTACTGTACTGTAGGGTTAGGGCTTTGTCTTGTCTACTGTACTGTAGGGTTAGGGCTTTGTCTTGTCTACTGTACTGTAGGTTTAGGGCCTTGTCTTGTCTACTGTACTGTACTGTAGGGTTAGAGCCTTGTCTTGTCTACTGTACTGTACTGTAGGGTTAGGGCTTTGTCTTGTCTACTGTACTGTACTGTAGGGTTAGAGCCTTGTCTTGTCTACTGTACTGTAGGGTTAGGGCCTTGTCTTGTCTACTGTAATGTACTGTAGGGTTAGGGCCTTGTGTTTTCTACTGTACTGTAGGGTTAGAGCCTTGCCTTGTCTACTGTACTGTAGGGTTAGAGCCTTGCCTTGTCTACTGTAATGTACTGTAGGGTTAGAGCCTTGTCTTGTCTACTGTACTGTACTGTAGGGGTTAGAACCTTGTCTTGTCTACTGTAATGTACTGTAGGGTTAGAGCCGTGTCTTGTCTACTGTAATGTAGGGTTAGGGGCCGTGTCTTGTCTACTGTACTTGTAGGTTAGGGCCTTGTCCTGGGTCTACTGTAATGTACTGTTAGGGTTTAGAGCCTTGTCTTGTCTACTGTAATGGTAGGGTTAGGCCTTGATCTTGTCTACTGTAATGTAGGGTTAGAGCCTTGTCTACTGTAATGTACCCCTGGGGTAGGGTTAGAGCCTTGTCTTGTCTACTGTACTGTAGGTTTAGAGCCTTGGCTTGTCTTACTGTACGGTAGGGTTAGGGGCCTTGTCTACTGTAATGTACTGTAGGGTTAGAGCCTTCTCTTGTTCTACTGTAATGTAGGGTTAGAGCCCTTGGTCTTGTCTAATCTGTAATGTAGGGTTAGAGCCGTGTCTACTGTATGTTACGGTAAGGGTTAGGGCCTTGTCGTGTCTACTGTACTGTATGGGTTAGATCCTTGTCTTGTCTACTGTAATGTACGTAGGGTTAGAGCCTGGTCGTGTTCTAATGTAATGTAGGGTTAAGAGCCTTGGATCTTGTCTACTGTAAGGTAGGGTTAGGACCTTGTCCTACTGTAATGTACTGTAGGGTTAGAGCCTTGTCTTGTCTACTGTACTGTAGGGTTAGAGCCTTGTCTTGTCTACTGTACTGTAGGGTTATGGCCTTGTCTTGTCTACTGTAATGTTCTGTAGGGTTGGGCCCTTGTCTTGTCTACTGTACTGTAGGGTTAGAACCTTGTCTGTCTACTGTACTGTACTGTAGGGTTAGGGCCTTGTCTTGTCTACTGTAATGTACTGTAGGGTTGGGGCCCTTGTCTTGTCTACTGTACTGTAGGGTTAGAACCTGTCTTGTCTACTGTAATGTACTGTAGGGTTAGAGCCTTGTCTTGTCTACTGTACTGTAGGGTTAGAGGGCCTTGTCTTGTCTACTGTAATGTACAGTAGGTTAGTGGCCTTGTCTTGTCTACTGTAATGTACTGTAGGGTTAGGGCCTTGTCTTGTCTACTGTAATTGTAGGGTTAGAGCCTTGTCTTGTCTACTGTACTGTAGGGTTAGGCCTTGTCTACTGTAATGTACTGTAGGGTTAGGGCCTTGTCTTGTCTACTGTACTGTAGGGTTAGGCCTTGTCTTGTCTACTGTACTGTAGGGTTAGAGCCTGTCTTGTCTACTGTACTGTAGGTTAGGGCCTTGTCTTGTCTACTGTACTGTAGGGTTAGGGCCTTGTCTTGTCTACTGTACTGTACTGTAGGTTTAGAGCCTTGTCTTGTCTACTGTAATGTACTGTAGGGTTAGGGCCTTGTCTTGTCTACTGTACTGTAGGGTTAGAGCCTTGTCTTGTCTACTGTACTGTACTGTGGGGTTAGAGCCTTGTCTTGTCTACTGCACTGTACTGTACTGTAGGGTTAGAGCCTTGTCTTGTCTACTGTACTGTAGGGTTAGAACCTTGTCTTGTCTACTGTACTGTACTGTAGGGTTAGAGCCTTGTCTTGTCTATTTTACTGTACTGTAGGGTTAGGGCCTTGTCTTGTCTACTGTACTGTAGGGTTAGGGCCTTGTCTTGTCTACTGTACTGTAGGGTTAGAGCCTTGTCTTGTCTACTGTAATGTACTGTAGGGTTAGGGCCTTGTCTTGTCTACTGTACTGTACTGTAGGGTTAGGGCCTTGTCTTGTCTACTGTACTGTAGGGTTAGAGCCTTGTCTTGTCTACTGTACTGTACTGTAGGGTTAGGGCCTTGTCTTGTCTACTGTACTGTACTGTAGGGTTAGGGCCTTGTCTTGTCTACTGTACTGTAGGGTTAGAGCCTTGTCTTGTCTACTGTACTGTACTGTACTGTAGGGTTAGAGCCTTGTCTTGTCTACTGTACTGTAGGGTTAGAGCCTTGTCTTGTCTACTGTACTGTAGGGTTAGGGCCTTGTCTTGTCTACTGTACTGTACTGTAGGGTTAGAGCCTTGTCTTGTCTATTGTACTGTACTGTAGGGTTAGAGCCTTGTCTTGTCTACTGTACTGTACTGTAGGGTTAGAGCCTTGTCTTGTCTACTGTAATGTACTGTAGGGTTAGGGCCTTGTCTTGTCTACTGTACTGTAGGGTTAGGGCCTTGTCTTGTCTACTGTACTGTAGGGTTAGGGCCTTGTCTTGTCTACTGTACTGTAGGGTTAGAGCCTTGTCTTGTCTACTGTACTGTAGGGTTAGGGCCTTGTCTTGTCTACTGTAATGTAGTGTTAGAGCCTTGTCTTGTCTACTGTAGGGTTAGGGCTTTGTCTTGTCTACTGTACTGTACTGTAGGGTTTGGGCCTTGTCTTGTCTACTGTACTGTACTGTAGGGTTAGGGCTTTGTCTTGTGTACTGTACTGTAGGGTTAGAGCTTTGTCTTGTCTACTGTGCTGTAGGGTTAGAGCCTTGTCTTGTCTACTGTACTGTAGGGTTAGAAACTTGTTTTGTCTACTGTAATGTACTGTAGGGTTAGGGCCTTGTCTTGTCTACTGTACTGTAGGGTTAGAGACTTGTCTTGTCTACTGTACTGTAGGGTTAGAGCCTTGTCTAATGTACTGTAGGGTTAGAGCCTTGTCTTGTCTACTGTAATGTACTGTAGGGTTAGAGCCTTGTCTTGTCTACTGAACTGTAGGGTTAGAGCCTTGTCTTGTCTACTGTACTGAATGGTCAGGTCCTTGTCTTGTCTACTGTACTGTGGGTTAGAGCCTTGTCTTGTCTACTGTACTGTACTGTAGGGTTAGAACCTTGTCTTGTCTACTGTAATGTACTGAAGGGTTAGGGCCTTGTCTTGTCAACTGTACTGTAGGGTTAGAGCCTTGTCTTGTCTACTGTACTGTAGGGTTAGAGCCTTGTCTTGTCTACTGTACTGTAGGGTTAGAACCTTGTCTTGTCTACTATACTGTACTGTAGGGTTAGAGCCTTGTCTACTGTAATGTGCTGTAGGGTTAGGGCCTTGTCTTGTCTACTGTACTGTAGGGTTAGGGCCTTGTCTTGTCTACTGTACTGTAGGGTTAGAGCCTTGTCTTGTCTACTGTACTGTAGCGTTAGTGCCTTGTCTTGTCTAATGTACTGTAGGGTTAGAGCCTTGTCTTGTCTACTGTACTGTAGGGTTAGGGCCTTGTCTGTCTTGTCTATTGAACTGTAGGGTTAGAGCCTTGTCTTGTCTACTGTAATGTGCTGTAGGGTTAGGGCCTTGTCTTGTCTACTGTACTGAAGGGTTAGGGCCTTGTCTTGTCTACTGTACTGTAGGGTTAGAGCCTTGTCTTGTCTACTGTACTGTAGGGTTAGGGCCTTGTCTTGTCTACTGTGCTGTAGGGTTAGAGCCTTGTCTTGTCTACTGTACTGTAGGGTTAGAGCCTTGTCTTGTCTACTGTACTGTACTGTAGGGTTAGAGCCTTGTCTTGTCTACTGTACTGTAGGGTTAGAGCCTTGTCTTGTCTACTGTACTGTACTGTAGGGTTAGAGCCTTGTCTTGTCTACTGTACTGTACTGTAGGGTTAGAGCCTTGTCTTGTCTACTGTAATGTGCTTTAGGGTTAGGGCCTTGTCTTGTCTACTGTACTGTAGGGTTAGAGCCTTGTCTTGTCTACTGTAATGTGCTTTAGGGTTAGGGCCTTGTCTTGTCTACTGTACTGTAGGGTTAGAGCCTTGTCCTGTCTACTGTACTGTAGGGTTAGAGCCTTGTCTTGTCTACTGTACTCTAGGGTTAGGGCCTTGTCTTGTCTACTGTAATGTACTGTAGGGTTAGAACCTTGTCTTGTCTACTGTACTGTACTGTAGGGTTAGAGCCTTGTCTACTGTAATGTACTGTAGGGTTAGAGCCTTGTCTTGTCTACTGAACTGTAGGGTTAGAGCCTTGTCTTGTCTACTGTACTGTAGGGTTAGAGCCTTGTCTTGTCTACTGTACTGTAGGGTTAGACCCTTGTCATGTCTACTGTAATGTAGGGTTAGAGCGTTGTCTTGTCTACTGTAATGTACTGTAGGGTTAGGGCCTTGTCTTGTCTACTGTAATGTACTGTAAGGTTAGGGCCTTGTCTTGTCTACTGTACTGTACTGTAGGGTTAAAGCCTTGTCTTGTCTACTGTACTGTAGGGTTAGAACCTTGTCTTGTCTACTGTAATGTACTGTAGGGTTAGAGCCTTGTCTTGTCTACTGTACTGTAGGGATAGAGCCTTGTCTTGTCTACTGTAGGGTTAGAACCTTGTCTTGTCTACTGTAATGTACTGTAGGATTAGAGCCTTGTCTTGTCTACTGAACTGTAGGGTTAGGGCCTTGTCTTGTCTACTGTCCTGTAGGTTTAGAGCGTTGTCTTGTCTACTGTAATGTACTGTAGGGTTAGGGCCTTGTCTTGTCTACTGTAATGTACTGTAGGGTTAGGGCCTTGTCTTGTCTACTGTACTGTACTGTAGGGTTAGAGCCTTGTCTTGTCTACTGTAATGTAGGGTTAGAGCCTTGTCTTGTCTACTGTACTGTAGGGTTAGAGCCTTGTCTTATCTACTGTACTGTCGGGGTAGGGCCTTGTCTTGTCTACTGTAATGTACTGTAGGGTTGGGGCCTTGTCTTGTCTACTGTACTGTAGGGTTAGAACCTTGTCTTGTCTACTGTACTGTACTGTAGGGTTAGGGCCTTGTCTTTTCTACTGTAATGTACTGTAGGGTTGGGGCCTTGTCTTGTCTACTGTACTGTAGGGTTAGAGCCTTGTCTTGTCTACTGTACTGTAGGGTTAGGGCCTTGTCTTGTCTACTGTACTGTACTGTAGGGTTAGAGCCTTGTCTTGTCTATTGTACTGTACTGTAGGGTTAGAGCCTTGTCTTGTCTACTGTAATGTACTGTAGGGTTAGGGCCTTGTCTTGTCTACTGTACTGTAGGGTTAGGGCCTTGTCTTGTCTACTGTACTGTAGGGTTAGGGCCTTGTCTTGTCTACTGTACTGTAGGGTTAGAGCCTTGTCTTGTCTACTGTAATGTAGTGTTAGAGCCTTGTCTTGTCTACTGTAGGGTTAGGGCTTTGTCTTGTCTACTGTACTGTACTGTAGGGTTAGGGCTTTGTCTTGTGTACTGTACTGTAGGGTTAGAGCTTTGTCTTGTCTACTGTGCTGTAGGGTTAGAGCCTTGTCTTGTCTACTGTACTGTAGGGTTAGAAACTTGTTTTGTCTACTGTAATGTACTGTAGGGTTAGGGCCTTGTCTTGTCTACTGTACTGTAGGGTTAGAGACTTGTCTTGTCTACTGTACTGTACTGTAGGGTTAGAGCCTTGTCTAATGTACTGTAGGGTTAGAGCCTTGTCTTGTCTACTGTAATGTACTGTAGGGTTAGAGCCTTGTCTTGTCTACTGAACTGTAGGGTTAGAGCCTTGTCTTGTCTACTGTACTGAATGGTCAGGTCCTTGTCTTGTCTACTGTACTGTGGGTTAGAGCCTTGTCTTGTCTACTGTACTGTACTGTAGGGTTAGAACCTTGTCTTGTCTACTGTAATGTACTGAAGGGTTAGGGCCTTGTCTTGTCAACTGTACTGTAGGGTTAGAGCCTTGTCTTGTCTACTGTACTGTAGGGTTAGAGCCTTGTCTTGTCTACTGTACTGTAGGGTTAGAACCTTGTCTTGTCTACTATACTGTACTGTAGGGTTAGAGCCTTGTCTACTGTAATGTGCTGTAGGGTTAGGGCCTTGTCTTGTCTACTGTACTGTAGGGTTAGGGCCTTGTCTTGTCTACTGTACTGTAGGGTTAGAGCCTTGTCTTGTCTACTGTACTGTAGCGTTAGTGCCTTGTCTTGTCTAATGTACTGTAGGGTTAGAGCCTTGTCTTGTCTACTGTACTGTAGGGTTAGGGCCTTGTCTTGTCTTGTCTATTGAACTGTAGGGTTAGAGCCTTGTCTTGTCTACTGTAATGTGCTGTAGGGTTAGGGCCTTGTCTTGTCTACTGTACTGAAGGGTTAGGGCCTTGTCTTGTCTACTGTACTGTAGGGTTAGAGCCTTGTCTTGTCTACTGTACTGTAGGGTTAGGGCCTTGTCTTGTCTACTGTGCTGTAGGGTTAGAGCCTTGTCTTGTCTACTGTACTGTAGGGTTAGAGCCTTGTCTTGTCTACTGTACTGTAGGGTTAGAGCCTTGTCTTGTCTACTGTACTGTAGGGTTAGAGCCTTGTCTTGTCTACTGTACTGTACTGTAGGGTTAGAGCCTTGTCCTGTCTACTGTACTGTACTGTAGGGTTAGAGCCTTGTCTTGTCTACTGTAATGTGCTTTAGGGTTATGGCCTTGTCTTGTCTACTGTACTGTAGGGTTAGAGCCTTGTCTTGTCTACTGTAATGTGCTTTAGGGTTAGGGCCTTGTCTTGTCTACTGTACTGTAGGGTTAGAGCCTTGTCTTGTCTACTGTACTGTAGGGTTAGAGCCTTGTCTTGTCTACTGTACTCTAGGGTTAGGGCCTTGTCTTGTCTACTGTAATGTACTGTAGGGTTAGAACCTTGTCTTGTCTACTGTACTGTACTGTAGGGTTAGAGCCTTGTCTACTGTAATGTACTGTAGGGTTAGAGCCTTGTCTTGTCTACTGAACTGTAGGGTTAGAGCCTTGTCTTGTCTACTGTACTGTAGGGTTAGAGCCTTGTCTTGTCTACTGTACTGTAGGGTTAGACCCTTGTCATGTCTACTGTAATGTAGGGTTAGAGCCTTGTCTTGTCTACTGTAATGTACTGTAGGGTTAGGGCCTTGTCTTGTCTACTGTAATGTACTGTAAGGTTAGGGCCTTGTCTTGTCTACTGTACTGTACTGTAGGGTTAAAGCCTTGTCTTGTCTACTGTACTGTAGGGTTAGAACCTTGTCTTGTCTACTGTAATGTACTGTAGGGTTAGAGCCTTGTCTTGTCTACTGTACTGTAGGGTTAGAGCCTTGTCTTGTCTACTGTAGGGTTAGAACCTTGTCTTGTCTACTGTAATGTACTGTAGGATTAGAGCCTTGTCTTGTCTACTGAACTGTAGGGTTAGGGCCTTGTCTTGTCTACTGTCCTGTAGGTTTAGAGCGTTGTCTTGTCTACTGTAATGTACTGTAGGGTTAGGGCCTTGTCTTGTCTACTGTACTGTACTGTAGGGTTAGAGCCTTGTCTTGTCTACTGTAATGTAGGGTTAGAGCCTTGTCTTGTCTACTGTACTGTAGGGTTAGAGCCTTGTCTTATCTACTGTACTGTCGGGGTAGGGCCTTGTCTTGTCTACTGTAATGTACTGTAGGGTTGGGGCCTTGTCTTGTCTACTGTACTGTAGGGTTAGAACCTTGTCTTGTCTACTGTACTGTACTGTAGGGTTAGGGCCTTGTCTTTTCTACTGTAATGTACTGTAGGGTTGGGGCCTTGTCTTGTCTACTGTACTGTAGGGTTAGAACCTTGTCTTGTCTACTGTAATGTACTGTAGGGTTAGAGCCTTGTCTTGTCTACTGTACTGTAGGGTTAGGGCCTTGTCTTGTCTACTGTAATATACAGTAGGTTTAGGGCCTTGTCTTGTCTACTGTAATGTACTGTAGGGTTAGGGCCTTGTCTTGTCTACTGTAATGTAGGGTTAGAGCCTTGTCTTGTCTACTGTACTGTAGGTTTAGGGCCTTGTCTTGTCTACTGTAATGTACTGTAGGGTTAGGGCCTTGTCTTGTCTACTGTATTGTAGGGTTAGGGCCTTGTCTTGTCTACTGTACTGTAGGGTTAGAGCCTTGTCTTGTCTACTGTACTGTAGGGTTAGGGCCTTGTCTTGTCTACTGTACTGTAGGGTTAGAGCCTTGTCTTGTCTACTGCACTGTACTGTACTGTAGGGTTAGAGCCTTGTCTTGTCTACTGTACTGTAGGGTTAGAACCTTGTCTTGTCTACTGTACTGTACTGTAGGGTTAGAGCCTTGTCTTGTCTATTGTACTGTACTGTAGGTTTAGGGCCTTGTCTTGTCTACTGTACTGTAGGGTTAGGGCCTTGTCTTGTCTACTGTACTGTAGGGTTAGAGCCTTGTCTTGTCTACTGTAATGTACTGTAGGGTTAGGGCCTTGTCTTGTCTACTGTACTGTACTGTAGGGTTAGGGCCTTGTCTTGTCCACTGTACTGTAGGGTTAGAGCCTTGTCTTGTCTACTGTACTGTACTGTAGGGTTAGGGCTTTGTCTTGTGTACTGTACTGTAGGGTTAGAGCTTTGTCTTGTCTACTGTGCTGTAGGGTTAGGGCCTTGTCTTGTCTACTGTACTGTAGGGTTAGAGACTTGTCTTGTCTACTGTACTGTACTGTACTGTAGGGTTAGAGCCTTGTCTTGTCTACTGTACTGTAGGGTTAGAGCCTTGTCTTGTCTACTGTACTGTAGGGTTAGGGCCTTGTCTTGTCTACTGTACTGTACTGTAGGGTTAGAGCCTTGTCTTGTCTATTGTACTGTACTGTAGGGTTAGAGCCTTGTCTTGTCTACTGTAATGTACTGTAGGGTTAGGGCCTTGTCTTGTCTACTGTACTGTAGGGTTAGGGCCTTGTCTTGTCTACTGTACTGTAGGGTTAGGGCCTTGTCTTGTCTACTGTACTGTAGGGTTAGAGCCTTGTCTTGTCTACTGTACTGTAGGGTTAGGGCCTTGTCTTGTCTACTGTACTGTAGGGTTAGGGCCTTGTCTTGTCTACTGTAATGTAGTGTTAGAGCCTTGTCTTGTCTACTGTAGGGTTAGGGCTTTGTCTTGTCTACTGTACTGTACTGTAGGGTTAGGGCCTTGTCTTGTCTACTGTACTGTACTGTAGGGTTAGGGCTTTGTCTTGTGTACTGTACTGTAGGGTTAGAGCTTTGTCTTGTCTACTGTGCTGTAGGGTTAGAGCCGTGTCTTGTCTACTGTACTGTAGGGTTAGAAACTTGTTTTGTCTACTGTAATGTACTGTAGGGTTAGGGCCTTGTCTTGTCTAATGTACTGTAGGGTTAGAGACTTGTCTTGTCTACTGTAATGTACTGTAGGGTTAGAGCCTTGTCTTGTCTACTGAACTGTAGGGTTAGAGCCTTGTCTTGTCTACTGTAATGTACTGTAGGGTTAGAGCCTTGTCTTGTCTACTGAACTGTAGGGTTAGAGCCTTGTCTTGTCTACTGTACTGAATGGTTAGGTCCTTGTCTTGTCTACTGTACTGTGGGTTAGAGCCTTGTCTTGTCTACTGTACTGTACTGTAGGGTTAGAACCTTGTCTTGTCTACTGTAATGTACTGAAGGGTTAGGGCCTTGTCTTGTCAACTGTACTGTAGGGTTAGAGCCTTGTCTTGTCTACTGTACTGTAGGGTTAGAGCCTTGTCTTGTCTACTGTACTGTAGGGTTAGAACCTTGTCTTGTCTACTATACTGTACTGTAGGGTTAGAGCCTTGTCTTGTCTACTGTACTGTAGGGTTAGGGCCTTGTCTTGTCTACTGTACTGTAGGGTTAGAGCCTTGTCTTGTCTACTGTACTGTAGGGTTAGAACCTTGTCTTGTCTACTATACTGTACTGTAGGGTTAGAGCCTTGTCTTGTCTACTGTACTGTAGGGTTAGGGCCTTGTCTTGTCTACTGTACTGTAGGGTTAGAGCCTTGTCTTGTCTACTGTACTGTAGCGTTAGTGCCTTGTCTTGTCTAATGTACTGTAGGGTTAGAGCCTTGTCTTGTCTACTGTACTGTAGGGTTAGGTCCTTGTCTTGTCTTGTCTACTGAACTGTAGGGTTAGAGCCTTGTCTTGTCTACTGTAATGTGCTGTAGGGTTAGGGCCTTGTCTTGTCTACTGTACTGAAGGGTTAGGGCCTTGTCTTGTCTACTGTACTGTAGGGTTAGAGCCTTGTCTTGTCTACTGTACTGTAGGGTTAGGGCCTTGTCTTGTCTACTGTGCTGTAGGGTTAGAGCCTTGTCTTGTCTACTGTACTGTAGGGTTAGAGCCTTGTCTTGTCTACTGTACTGTAGGGTTAGAGCCTTGTCTTGTCTACTGTACTGTAGGGTTAGAGCCTTGTCTTGTCTACTGTACTGTACTGTAGGGTTAGAGCCTTGTCTTGTCTACTGTACTGTACTGTAGGGTTAGAGCCTTGTCTTGTCTACTGTAATGTGCTTTAGGGTTTAGTGCCTTGTCTTGTCTACTGTACTGTAGGGTTAGAGCCTTGTCTTGTCTACTGTAATGTGCTTTAGGGTTAGGGCCTTGTCTTGTCTACTGTACTGTAGGGTTAGAGCCTTGTCTTGTCTACTGTACTGTAGGGTTAGGGCCTAGTGTGTTTCTGCTCCAGTGTTGTATCTACAGACTAGTGTGTTTCCGCTCCAGTGTTGTATCCGTGCTCCCAGGCTCCAGACTCTTAGGCAGGGAAACCGGGAAACAAGAAGAGATACAGTACTTGGTGTGCATTGTGCCATTAAGGCGAAACTCGGACAGTATTGCCACACACACAGTGACACGGATCAGTGCAGAAATAACATGCAGATGAGATGGGAGGAAGTACTTATATAGTGAAGTATCTACAGTTTGGACTTCAGTAACACTGCTTAGAGAGACATGACATATTATAAACCTTGTTACAATACTTTAGAAAGGTTTATACAAGCTTATAATCAGTTATAGAATTAGAACTGGAGGCACTGTAGCATTTGACCAATATTTTCACATCATATCAAAAAATCTATTTGATTAAATCATGGAACAGCAGTAAGATGTAAATAAGGAATCCCATATTGGCCAAATGGTTCAGTAGGCTGCACTATGACAACAAAACATTAGGTAAGAAACAACAGTCCCTAATGTGATCTTGGCCACCCTCTCTATATTGTCTCAGTATTCTGATTGTCTTACTAAATTAAAAACCTCTACAGGATCAGTGTCCCTAAACCGGGACAGTTGTTGCTCAATATGCGATAATGTGACTAGAATGACGTTGTAAACAACAGCCAATTCTGAGACATAGACATGTCTTCTATGGGCAGAAAGCTTTCATTCTAACTTCAGTGTCCAATTTACAGTAGCTATTACAACAACAACAAAAACGATGTTATTGTTTAAGGATAATGCACAACAACAAAACACTTTCATTACGGCAAATGGTTTGATAAATTCACCTCTGAAGGTAAATAATGTACTTGCATTCAGTAATCTTGCTCTGATTTGTCATCCTGAGGGGCCCAGAGATAAAATGTAGTGTAGTTTCGTTTGAAAAAATCTATTTTTATATTCAAATGTATGAACTGGGTTCTACAGTTTGACCCCACTGCAGTCTGAAACTTTGATGCCATCTTCTGGACAACATCTAAATTACAACTAGAATACTATCTCAATGTATGGCCTTTCTTTAGCATTTCAAAGAGGATAGAAAACACATGTTTTTTGGTTTGTATTATCTTTTACCACATCTAATGTGTTATATTCTCCTACATTAATGTCACATTTCCACAAACTTGAAAGTGTTTCCTTTCAAATGGCATCAAGAATATGCATATCCTTCCTTCAGGGCCTGAGCTACAGGCAGTTAGATTTGGGTATGTCATTTTAGGAGAAAATTGAAACTGAAAAGGATCAAGCCAACACTAAGTTATTTTGTTGTTATGTTTATTTTTTGTTGCCTAGTGAGGTTGTGTTTTCTGACTAGAACCTCCCTGTCTATCTCTGTGCGCTCAACCCAACACCCCACGGATTACCACATTTATTTATTTGTATTTTATTTTATTTAACTAGGAAAGTCAGTTAAAACCTGTTGAGGATCTTATCCCGATCTTATCCCGGTATTGGGATTCATTGTCATGTGACCATGGCGGGGAATTCAAAACTGCAAGAGTAATCATTTCAAATAATCAAATAATCAACTATTTTCCTCCATTTGAAAGATATATCTCCTAAATCTAACCACGCTGTCCGATTTTCAGAGGCTTCACGGAGAATGCATAAAGTTAGGTTATGTTAGGAGAGTACATTGACAATAGCTGTGTGTAAAGTTTAGCCAATTCAAAGAAGGGCATCAACAGACAGAAAACTAGCTAGAATTATGCACTTACCTTTGACAATCTGCATCAGATGACACTCATAGGACATTATGTTATACAATACATGCATTTTTAGTTCCATCAAGTTCATATTTATATCCAAAAACAGCATTTACAGTCGCGGTGAAATTCAGAATTTTTTTCGGCTCGAATGCTCCCAGTGAATCCAGCATTACAAATCACGGAATTACTATTCGAAAACATTGGTAAAATATAATATTGTCATTCAAAGAATAATATATTATCATCTCGTAATTGCTACCGAATGGCCAGATCTCAAAATAACTTTACTGGGAAATCACATTTTGCAATAAACCTGGTACTATGCTATTAACAATAAGCTAAGCTATAAGCTAAGCTATACAGTTAGCATCTTCTAATATCGATAATAACATTGTAAATATCCCCTTACCTTTGATTATCTCCATCAGAAGGCGCTGCCAGGGATCCCAGGTCCAGAACAAATGTGGTTTCTTTTGACAAAGTTCATAATTTATGTCCAAATAACACCAAATAGTTAGCGTTCAGTAGGCTCCCACAAAACGTGGTGGGTTGTGTAAAGTCACGCCGAAAAGCTAAAAAAAACCTAGTAAATAATCTATTTACGTTTGTTCAAACATGTCAAACGTTGTTTAGCATTAATCTTTTGGTCCATTTTTAACGTGAAACATCAGTAAACATCAGTAATATTTTCACACAACCTATCAAGTGTCTAGAATAAACGATTATGACAAAGACACTTCTCAGATTTATGCGCAGGCGCAAAAAATGAAGTGATGACGTGTCAACTTACAAGCATTCTAATTCGGTCTGTATTCATCACAGATGCTCCAAACAACTTTATAAAGATCGTTGACATCTAGTGGAAGCCTTAGGAGTTGCGAACTGAATCCTTTCTCACTATGGTATCTATAAAACAATGACACTAAATAGTACAGTCACAAAATTCACTTTTTTTTATCTATTTTTCACAGGTTTTTGCCTGCAATATGAGTTTTGTTATACTTACAGACACCATTCAAACTGTTTTAGAAAATTCAGAGTGTTTTCTATCCAAACCTGAACAATAATATGCATATTCTAGCTTCTGAGTTGGTGTAGGAGGCAGTTAAAAATGGGCACATATTTTTTTCCAAAATTCTCAATACTGCCCCCTAGATCAAACAGGTTAAGAGCAAATTCTTATTTACAATGACAGCCTACCAAAAGGCAAAAGGCCTCCTGCGGGGATGGGTGCTGGGATTAAAAATAAAATAAATAAAATAAAATGTAGGACAAAACACACATCACAACAAGAGAGACAACAACACTAAATAAAGAGAGACCTAAGAAGAAAACATAGCAAAGCAGCAACACATGACAACACATCATGGTAGCAACACAACATGACAACAACATGGTAGCAACACAACATGGTAACAGCTTAAAACAGAGTACAAACATTGTTAGGCACAGACAACAGCACAAAGGGCAAGAAGGTAGAGACAACAATACATCACGCAAAGCAGCCACAGCTGTCAGTAAGAGTGTCCATGATTGAGTCTTGAATGAAGAGATTGAGATAAAACTGTCCAGTTTGAGTGTTTGTTGCAGCTCGTTCCAGTCGCTAGCTACAGCGAACTTAAAAGAGGAGCAACCCAGGGATGTGTGTGCTTTGGGGACCTTTAACAGAATGTGACTGGCAGAACGGGTGTTGTATGTGGAGGATGAGGGCTGCAGTAGGTCAGATAGGGGGGAGTGAGGCCTAAGACGGTTTTATAAATAAGCATCAACCAGTGGGTCTTGTGTCGGGTATACAGAGACGACCAGTTTACAGAGGAGTATAGAGTGCAGTGATGTGTCCTATAAGGAGCATTGGTGGCAAATCTGATGGCCAAATGGTAAAGACCATCAAGCCGCTCGAGAGCACCCTTACCTGCCGATCTATAAATTACGTCTCCATAATCTAGCATGTGTAGGATGGTCATCTGAATCAGGGTTAGTTTGGCAGCTGGGGTGAAAGAGGAGCAGTTACAATAAAGGAAACCAAGTCTAGATTTAACTTTAGCCTGCAGCTTTGATATGTGCTGAGAGGACAGTGTACTGTCTAGCCATACTCCCAAGTACTTGTGTGAGGTGACTACCTCAAGCTCTAAACCCTCAGAGGTAGTAATCACACCTGTGGGGAGAGGGGCATTCTTCTTACCAAACCACATGACCTTTGTTTTGGAGGTGTTCAGAACAAGGTTAAGGGCAGAGAAAGCTTGTTGGACACTAAGAAAGCTTTGTTGTAGAGCGTTTAACACAAAATCCGGGGAGGGGCCAGTTGAGTATAAGACTGTATCATCTGCATATAAATGGATGAGAGAGCTTCCTACTGCCTGAGCTATGTTGTTGATGTAAATTGAGAAGAGCGTGGGGCCTAGGGTCGAGCCTTGGTGTACTCCCTTGGTGACAGGCAGGAGAAAAAGAGGGAGGAGCATTGGGGCTAGTCACATTAAAAGAGGTGGGAGATGAGGAAATGTTGGACGGGCAAGGAGGCATGGCTGAATCAAATAGGAATCCTGACTTAAAACCTGTTGGGGATCCCTGCCCGGTATTGGGATTCATTGTCATGTGACCATGGCGGGGAATTCAAAACTGCAAGAGTCTAATCATTTCAAATACTCAAATAATCAACTATTTTCCTCCATTTGAAAGACACACATCTCCTAAATCTAACCACGTTGTCCGTTTTTCAAAGAGGCTTTACGGAGAATGCATAAAGTTAGGTTATGTTAGGAGAGTACATTGACAATAGCTGTGTGTAATGTTTATCCAATTCAAAGAAGGGCGTCAACAGAGACAGAAAACCAGCTAGAATTATGCACTTACCTTTGACAATCTGCATCAGATGACACTCATAGGACATTATGTTATACAATACATGCATTTTTAGTTCCATCAAGTTCATATTTATATCCAAAAACAGCATTTACAGTCGCGGTGAAATTCAGAATTTATTTCGGCTCGAATGCTCCCAGTGAATCCAGCGTTACAAATCACGGAATTACTATTCGAAAACATTGGTAAATTATAATATTGTCATTCAAAGAATAATATATTATCATCTCGTAATTGCTACCGAATGGCCAGATCTCAAAATAACTTTACTGGGAAATCACATTTTGCAATAAACGGGGTACTATGCTAATAACAACATGCTAGGCTATACAGGTTAGCAGCATCTAATATCATAATAACATTGTAAATATCCCCTTACCTTTGATTATCTCCATCAGAAGGCACTGCCAGGAATCCCAGGTCCAGAACAAATGTGGTTTCTTTTGACAAAGTTCATAATTTATGTCCAAATAACACCATGTAGTTAGCGTTCAGTAGGCTCCCACAAAACGTGGTGGGGGGGGGTGTAAAATCACGCCAAAAAGCTAAAAAAACCTAGTAAATAATCTATTTACGTTCGTTCAAACATGTCAAACGTTGTTTAGAATCAATCTTTTGGTCCATTTTTAACGTGAAACATCAGTAAACATCAGTAATATTTTCACACAACCTATTCTGTGTCTAGAAAAACGATTATGACAAATTCACTCCTCAGATTTATGCGCAGGCGCAAAAAAATGAAGTGACGACATGTCAACTTCCCTGCATTCTAATTTGCTCCCTGTTAACCATAGACGCTTCAAACAACTTTATAAAGATCGTTGACATCTAGTGGAAGCCGTAGGAGTTGCGAAATGAATCCTTTCTAACTGTGGTATCTATAACACAATGACACTAAATAGTACAGTCACAAAATTCACATTTTTTTAAATCTATTTTTCACAGGTTTTTGCCTGCAATATGAGTTTTGTTATACTTACAGACACTATTCAAACTGTTTTAGAAAATTCAGTGTTTTCTATCCGAATGTGTTAATAATATGCATATCCTAGCTTCTGAGTTGGTGTAGGAGGCAGTTAAAAATGGGCACATATTTTTTCCAAAATTCTCAATGCTGCCCCCTAGCCCGTAGAGGTTATGAAGTGGCGATTAAAGAGCTCAGCCATGTGCTTCTTGTCAGTAACAACCACATCATCAACTTTAAGGGACATGAGCAGCTGTGAGGAAGAGGAGGTCTTTAAGTGTTTTCCAGAACTTATTGGGGTTAGACCCACAGAGAGAGAACTGCTCCTTAAAGTAACTGACTTTGGCCTTCCAGATAGCTTGAGTGCACCTATTTCTCATTTGCCTGAATGAGAGCCAGTCAGCCTTTCGCCAAATGCAATTCTTGAGGTACAGTAACTCTGCAAGACCACGGTCGAACCAGGGGCCGAACCTGTTTTTAATTCTAATTTACTTTATGGGAGCGTGTTTGTTAACAATACCACTGAAGATATAAAAAAAGAAAGACCAAGCTTCTTCGACAGAGGGGATCAAGCTGATTCTATATCAATTTATAGAGGCCAGCTCATGATGGAAGGCTTGCTCAGTTTTTTAGCAAGCGTCTATGACAAATCAGGACAGGACGTTTCACTGAGCAGCCATTATGAACACAGGCTGTAAAACAGTAATCACTAAGGTCATTACAGGAAACACCAGACTGGTACCTATCAGGATTATTTGTGAGGATAACGTCGAGGAATGTAGCCTTTTCTGGGTGTTTGCAGTCATACCTTGTGGGATTGGTAATAATCTGAGAAATATTTAGGGAGTCCCATTGCTTTAGGACTTGGTCAGGTGGTTTAAGCATGTCCCAGTGTAGGTCACCTAGCAGGACAAATTCAGACTTAGTGTAAGGGGCCAGGAGAGAGCTTAGGGCAGGTAGGGCCGGTGCTGATGGAGGACGATAACACCCAGCAACAGTCAACAAAGAGCCATTTGAAAGTTTAATACTTAAAACCAGCAAATCAAATTGTTTGGGGACAGACTTGGTGGAGACAACCGAGCACTGAAGGTAAAGAGTGCCACTCACCCACCTTTGGAAGATCTGTCTTGCCGCTAAAAAAGTTATAGCCAGAAAGGTTAATTAACATCAGTACTCAAAACACTCTTTCTTAACCACGTCTCAGTAATGACCAACACATCTGGATTGGAGATGTGAACCCACACTTTCAATTGATTCATTTTAGGCAATAAGCTTCTAGTGTTTACGTGCAGAAAACCCAGGCATTTACCAGGGCCAGGGTGTACATGCAAATTTCCAGATATCATCAACAGTAATACAATCAAGGCATGGCAGAGAACAGGGAGAGCTCTGCAGTGTTGATTTATGACATTTTAATGTGCATTAGATGACAAAAGTATCATATTATACAGCAACTTCATCAGGTAACATGAATACAAAGAGTAGGATGGGGGGCCAAAAGAGGTGGTTAGAGTAGGATGGGGGCCAAAAGAGGTGGTTAGAGTAGGATGGGGGCCAAAAGAGGTGGTTAGAGTAGGATGGGGGGCCAAAAGAGGTGGTTAGAGTAGGATGGGGGGCCAAAAGAGGTGGTTAGAGTAGGATGGGGGGCCAAAAGAGGTGGTTAGAGTAGGATGGGGGGCCAAAAGAGGTGGTTAGAGTAGGATGGGGGGCAAAAGAGGTGGTTAGAGTAGGATGGGGGGCCAAAAGAGGTGGTTAGAGTAGGATGGGGGCCAAAAGTCAGTGTAACCAATGGAGAGTCAGAGTCCTGAGTGTGGAAACAAACATAGTATGTTCCACGAAAGGGTAAACAAGAAAGTTCGGTAACAAAGCATGCAGGAGTCAAGAGGAAAATAGCAAAAGAGCAAAATGCACAATAAAAAATTACGACTTGAGGCTAGCCATTTTAAGTTCAGAGTCACTCGCCCCAACAGTGCCTGTGTTGCTGGAGGCGAGCGAAAGCTCGGTAGAGAGGGGGGAGTGTGGTGGGGGTACCTGTACCAGACAGGGGGAGACAGGCCAGGGCAGACGGTGAACAGATCGCCAGGTGGAATCCAAGCAGTAGTGCAACAGGTAGTGATAGTAGGTGTCACACACACTTGGGAGTAGCTTTATTTCTGGAGGCAGATTTCTTGTAGAAAATGTCACTGGATAGCTCTGAACAGCAGGAGGGTGCTTCAAAGCCTGGTGGAGAGTGCAGGCATCTCTGTAGCTTTGTGGAGGTCGAGAATACGGAGATTACCATGGAGGAACTGGAGGCTCAGTTTATTCTTAGCCAGCAGAAGCAACAGGCCCTCCAGGAGCAAGTGCCAGAGCAGCAGCGCCAACAAAAACTCCAACTGGTAGCGGAAATAGCCCAGCAGAAAGGTGGTATGGCTCAGGAGTCTGGCCCGAATCAGTTCCCAGTCAAGTTTATGGAGGACGATGACGTGGAGACATATTTGTGCACCTTTGAGAGAATGGTGCAGAGGGAAGGGTGTCCCAAGCCCAAGTGGCCAGCCTTTTGGCACCCTACCTCTGGGGAAGGCCCAGAAAGCCTACTTCATCTTGAACGCCGACCAAGCAGCGAATTATGAGGGACACAAACCCGAGACCCTGAGCCGTTAGAGATTCAGGCTCGCACACCGTGTACAACTGGTCTACAACTGGGCCTTTGACTCCATCTCTCCCCGCCCCCAGATGAGCAACCTGGTGCACCTTATCAAGGACTGGCTACTGACCGACGTACCGTCCTTTCCGATAATAGATAAGGTCGTCCTGGATCGGTACCTTCGGGCCCTCACCTACGAAATTAAAAAGGTGATGAGTACGCAGATCCCCCAAACCTTGTAGGATTTGCTGACTGCGGTGGAAACCCACTAGAACACCCAGGGGCCATGGTGGAGAGAGCAAACGCAGGGAGGCGAAAAGCACAGAGAGAGACGAGGGACTGAAGGGTGCCTGGGCGGAACCAGTTGAGGCCGTGAAGTGGGAGGGCGACCTAAACCGATGACGACTTCCACAGCTAGACCCAGATCAGAGGCGCTGCTATGAGTGCGGCGAGCCGGGATACCTCTCTGCCCCAGCCTGGGAGGAGTCCATGCCCTCAGCTCTGGGGTAACCTGGATGGCGAGTTACGTCACCTCTTGTTTGGCGCACACCGAGACGGCCCCTCCGATGGTTCCAGTACGAATCGATGCCGTCGACACCAGCTCTCTGCTGCACTCTGGCAGCATGGTGACCCTGACCCAACTGCAGTGGCTCACACAAGAGAGGAAAAGACGAACCGGGGAATGAGGAGTTGACGGTGTCCTGTGTACACGGGGGCACAAAGAGGTACCCACCGTGCCGATGCAGATAACAACCCAGAGGGGGGAGTGCCAGATGCATGTGGGGGCCGTTCCTAACCTTGAACGTGCTTATTCTCCTCGGTAGAGATTGCCTTCTCTTCCAGAACACTGTGGAGGAGGGACGTGGGAAGGAGAGGATAAAGGACGCCTGTGCAACCCACGTCCCGCTGCGAGAGGTGTCCACTGGGCCCGAGTCGGACCAGGAACCGGGAAGCAAGCCATCGCCCAAGGAGGACCTCAGCTCCCCTTTATGGAGGTAAAAGCACCAAACAGGCCACCCGACCCTAGAATCATCACGGGCCAGATCGGTACGACCCAGTTTGAGGATCCCAACCTCCAGAACTCAAGGGGCCAGGTGATCGCTGTGAACGGTGCACTGTTACCCATGGTAAGTGAGTGGCGCTACCCACACTTCGCAATCAAGCAGAATTTATTGTATCAGGCAGGTAGTAAAGCACAATGGGGAGACGAAAGACTTGTTACTTATACCCTCCTGAGTGGCGCAGCGGTCTAAGGCACTGCATCCCAGTGCTAGAGGCATCACTACAGACCCTGGTTCGATTCCAGGCTGTATCCCACCTGGCCGTGATTGGGAGTCCCATAGTGCGATGCACAATTGGCCCAGTGTTGTCCGGGTTAGGGTTTGGCCGGGGTAGGCTGTCATTGTAAATAAGAATTTGTTCTTAACTGACTTGCCTAGTTAAATAAAGGTTCAATAAAATAAAAATGTTAGTACTGTCTTGCAGCTCGCCCACATCCACCTGCTTGGGGCACATGGCAATGGAGAAAACCAGGGAGCGGATCAGGAATCGGTTCCACTGGCCTGTAGTCAAATGCGCCGTGGAGGACTACTGCCATACTTGCCCGGAGTGCCAGATCACAGCCTTGAGGGCACATTATAGAAACTCTTTGATTCCCCTGCCCATTATAGGGGTGCCGTTTGAGCAGGTGGCTATGGATCTGGTGGAGACTGTGAGGAGACACCAATACATCCAGATAATCGTGGATTACGCCACCCGGTACCCGGAGGTGATCCCGTTACAGTAAAAGGTATCACACAGGAGCTCTTCCATTTATTCAGTCCAGTTAGTATCTCGTGGGAAATCCTGATGGACCAGGGCACCGCATTCATGTCTCGTGTAATGAAAGATGTCTGCAATCTTTAATGAATCAAACAGGTGAGGACCAGTATGTACCATCCCCAAACGGACAGGCTAGTCAAACGCTTCAATAAAACCCTAAAGCAGATGCTGAAGAAGGTCATTGAGAGATGGGAGGAACTGGGACCAGCTGCTGCCCCACCTGATGTTCTCAGTGTGCGAGGTACCAAAAGCGTCCACTGGGTTCTCCCCCTTTGAAATCCTGTATGGCAGTCGGCCCCATGGACTGCTGGACCCAGCGAAGGAGGTCTGGGAGGACCAACCGACCACCCTTCGCAGCGTGGTGGAACACGTGGAGGAGATGATGGAGAAGATGAAGGCTATTTTTGACTCACCACCTGGATTCGGTCTTACGTATCAAAATGTGAAATGGTGTTTTTTTTACATTGGATAAAAGTAGAGACTCAGAGCTACAAAATTGTATATCATACACTGCATTTGAGGAACAATGGGAAAGTAATTCTGCTTTGAAAGTTGATCAACTTGTAAACTCACTTTTGAGAAAATCGCCTTTGAATGTTTTGGTATCTAGTGAAGAGCTCTTCTTTGTGTACACCCATTCAGCATCATCTACACCCTCTTATGCTTTAGTCTCACCCATCTCGTTTCGCTCTCGGAGCGCACACTTGATGCTCTGGCCGATGATTTGTTTACCTCTGGATAACATGAAAACAGTCTAACCAGCTCTGCTGGCAACAATTTCATTACGCTTTTTTGCTGACAACGGCGATATTCAACGGGTGTTATATACATGTCACGTAACATTAGCTAACGAGACAGCCAGCTAACGTTAGCTAGTTAAACAACAATGAACAAAGTACCAACACTACCTAACATTAGATTCTAACTAGAAAAGCAAACAGCTCTGGGAAACAAATAATAATGTCCACTAGGGAGCCAGTCAGCTAACATAGCTATCTAGCTAACAGTACACTTTAGCTTAAGACATATAGCTAGCTATCTAAGTAAACAATGAACCTAGCTAGGTAAACAACGTTTAAGACCACACACGTGACGTAATGTTATCTAATGAGACAGCCAGCTAACGTTAGCTAGTTAAACAACAATAAACAAAGTGGCAACAATGCCACAGTGCTGAGAGCTAACCAACCAGGTCCAATGTTAGCTAGCTAACATTAGGCTCTAACTAGAAAAGCAAACGGCTCTGGGAAACAAATAAAAACGTCAGCTAGCGAGCCAGCCAGCTAACGTTAGCTAGATAACATATCACTTTAGCTTGAAATTAAACCACTTTCTGTCAAAATTAGAAACGTGTAATATCTGAAAATGTGCCTATCTGTATACATCAACATGCATCATGGACGCATCTCTCTGTCAGGAATGCCATACCACGGTAACAATTGTATTAATATTTACAGATGGCATGCAAGTATGTAATAAAGGCACATGAAAGTTCAAATGTTCGAGAAGGCATTTCTGCCAAAAAACGGAGGGCGGAGAAAACCCCTACAGGTTTACCATGTGAACCTACTGAAGAGATGGCACAGACGAGAGGCGCTGTGCTCAACGTGGACCCAGCCACAGCAGAACCCGCCCTCCGTTGAAGTTTCCATGGGAGAAGACCTCAGCTTGATTCAACGTCAAGCGTTCCGAGAGTTAGTCCAACAGAATACAGCCGTGTTCTCCAAGGCGCCGGGCCGCACAGCTCTCGTGGAACATCATATCCACAAACGTCCAGGAGAAAAAGCGCGTAAAGGCCATACCGGATACCAGAAGCCCGGAGGGCGGCAGCCCAGCGCAAAGTGACGACAGTGCCAGAGATGGAGGTACTGGAGGAGTCCCACAGTGAGTGGTCTAGCCCTATAGTGCTGGTACCGAAACTGGACGGAACCTTCCGCTTCTGCAACGACTTCCAGTGCCTGAACGAGGTCAGTGAATTCGACGCCTACCCCATGCCCCAGGTGGACAAACTGATACGTCAGCACCCTGGACCTCAAAAAGGGGTACTGGCAGGTGACGCTGGCAGCGGCCTCTCGGGAGAAGATGGCCTGCTCCCCCCTAGGGTTGCACGTTACTACAGTAAATTTGTACCTAACTTTGCCGCAATAGCTTCCCCCTCACAGATTTAACGAAGGCACGCCTACCCCAGATGGTGCGATGGACGGACACAGAGGTGGTGTTACAGGCCCTGAAGGATGCGCTATGTTCGCACCCGGTACTCTTCACCCCAAACTTCTCAAAACACCTCCTGGTCCAGACAGACGTGGGTAGGGGCCGTCTTGTCCCAAGAGCAGGAAGGCGTGGAGCACCCAATCATGTATGTCAGCAGGAAGCTCCTTCAGAGGGCGAAGAAGTACTCTATTGTGGAGAAGGAGTGCCTTGTGGTAAAGTGGGTGGTGGACACCCTCAAGTATTACCTCCTCGGGAGGAAGTTCACCCTGATCACCGACCATGCCCCCCTTGTGTGGATGGCACGAGGTAAGGACACGAATGACCGTGTCACCCGCTGGTTCCTGTCCTTACAGCGATTCTCTTTCTCTGTCATCCACAGGTCGGGGGCCCAGCATGGCAATGGGGACGCCCTCTCTGGGAGGGATGCAAATCTAGCCCTGAGCACACCTCCCTCCTGGTCAGGGCTGGGGGGGGGGTTGTATCCCGGGAGGTCTACCCGAGGATTGGTGATAGAGGGGAGATACGTGCCATGACATTGGCTCTCTCTGCTGGGAGTACCTGGGCTGGGCACTCGATGCCGATTGCACCAATTAGGGGTAATTAGGCGAGAGTGCCAACCTGCAGTGGCCACATAAATGGAGCACCGCAAGAGAGTAAAAGAGAGAGGTAATGAGTGAGCCTACAGAGGGGAATGAAGCTTGCGGAGGCACGGAGTTGAATATGAGAAGAAGGACCGAGACAACCCTAAGTTATTTTGTTGTTATTTGTATTTGTTGTTGCCTACAAAAGTTGTGTTTTCGGACTAGAACCTCGCTGTCTCTGTGTCCATCTCTGTGCGCTCAATCCAACACCTCACAGTTTATCACAATGGCTTCAGTATCACTATACATAATCTTTCTGAGATAAATGGAAATCCATTCACTATAGTGTACTACGTTTGACCAGAGACCTATGGACCCTGGTCCAAAGTAGCGCACTACATAAAGACCAGAGACCTATGGACCCTGGTCCAAAGTAGTGCCCTATATAGGGAATAGAGAGACACTACGTGGTGTGATTAATATGACTGTATTAGTACATGGACTGCTGGTAAACCTGGGCTAAAGCCATGCTGCATCTCTGGTCTTATATCATAAGGCATCCAGTGGAACAACCAGTCTCCTCCAGCCCTCCACTGTGAATATGTAAATGAGAGAGGCAGAGACAAAACACAAAACATACACTAGAACCCATCGTTACCCAGTTACATATTATATTGCTCTGCTAAAACTCCACATATAACCCATAATACATTTCACCTCCTTTCAAAAAGCTGCGATAAGCTCACAGAACTGGACCCTGTTTTATACTGGTCAACCCACCTCTCAGAACTGGACCCTGTCTTATACTGCTCCACCCACCTCACAGTGCTACCACTGATCAATTAAAATAACTGAAATTAGACACACAGAAAGGAGGAGGAGAAGAAGAAGGTGGAGGAAGGAGAGAGACACTGGTAGGCAGAGGAGGAAGAGAATGGAGAGACACTGGAGGAGGAGGGAGAAGAGACACAAGGGAGGAGGAGGAGGAAGAGGAGGGAGAGACACACTGGGAGGAGGAGGAGGGAGAGACACACTGGTAGGAGGAGGAGGAGCCAGAGCCGAAGTTGCAGCTAAGAGTTGCCGCAGAGACTGGCAAAGGCTTCTGGGAGCTAAGAGCGAGCCAGGAGCGAGTCGGGAGCGGTGTTACCATTTAATGCTGTTATCACAGGCTGTATATAGCTGGAGGTCAAGCAAGACTTTAGCCTGCTAGGAGGATTAGGGTACTTAGCTGATTATCGACTGCCTGCCTACACATTATTGCCTGCCTGCCTACTGCCTGTTACTGACTGCTTGCCTGTTATTGCCTGCCTACTGACTGCCTGCCTGGTTACTGACTGCCTGGGCGGTATTGACTGCCTGTTTACTAACTGCCTGGATATTATTACCTGCCTGGTTACTGACTGCCTGGACGTTACTCCCTGCCTGGTTACTGAACCCTGGATATTATTCCCTGCCTGGTTACTGAACCCTGGATATTATTCCCTGCCTGGTTACTGACTGCCTGGATATTATTCCCTGCCTGGTTACTGACTGCCTGGATATTATTACCTGCCTGGTTACTGACTGCCTGGATATTATTACCTGCCTGGTTACTGACTGCCTGGATATTATTCCCTGCCTGGTTACTGACTGCCTGGATATTATTCCCTGCCTGGTTACTGACTGCCTGGACGTTATTCCCTGCCTGGTTACTGACTGCCTGGACGTTATTCCCTGCCTGGTTACTGACTGCCTGGATGTTATTACCTGCCTGGTTACTGACTGCCTGGATATTATTCCCTGCCTGGTTACTGACTGCCTGGATATTATTCCCTGCCTGGTTACTGACTGCCTGGACGTTATTCCCTGCCTGGTTACTGACTGCCTGGATATTATTCCCTGCCTGGTTACTGACTGCCTGGACGTTATTCCCTGCCTGGTTACTGACTGCCTGGATATTATTCCCTGCCTGGTTACTGACTGCCTGGATATTATTCCCTGCCTGGTTACTGACTGCCTGGACGTTATTCCCTGCCTGGTTACTGACTGTCTGGATATTATTCCCTGCCTGGTTACTGACTGCCTGGACGTTACTCCCTGCCTGGTTACTGAACCCTGGATATTATTCCCTGCCTGGTTACTGACTGCCTGGATATTATTCCCTGCCTGGTTACTGACTGCCTGGACGTTATTCCCTGCCTGGTTACTGACTGCCTGGACGTTATTCCCTGCCTGGTTACTGACTGCCTGGACGTTATTCCCTGCCTGGTTACTGACTGCCTGGATATTATTCCCTGCCTGGTTACTGACTGCCTGGACGTTATTCCCTGCCTGGTTACTGACTGCCTGGATATTATTCCCTGCCTGGTTACTGACTGCCTGGACGTTATTCCCTGCCTGGTTACTGACTGCCTGGATATTATTCCCTGCCTGGTTACTGACTGCCTGGACGTTATTCCCTGCCTGGTTACTGACTGCCTGGACATTATTCCCTGCCTGGTTACTGACTGACTGGATATTATTCCCTGCCTGGTTACTGACTGCCTGGACGTTATTGCCCGTCTGCTGAATGTACAGTAGTCTCGGCCCTAAGAACTACTAGCCTTTTCCATTCTAAATCCGTCTGCTCACAGAAAATTATAAAGGTGGGAACAAACCAATGACTCCCCACCACTCAGACTAGTATTCCAACTGAACTCTCCTCTCAGCACCTCTAACAAACTACAAGCTGTACAGTGAACTCTAACACATAACTTATTGTGGAACAGTTTAGCTAACAGCCATATTGGGGCATTGAAACTGTTCTCTATGATTATTATCTTTTCTTCACAGGTTGTCTGAGTAGTCTCAATGGCGCTGAACTAGGTCTGCCTTTGAACCCATTTCAGTCCCATTAACCCTAAACCTTCCATGTTAGCAGATCTATAAGGGGGAGCAATATGGAGGCAGCACCACCACTACTCTGCTTATACCTATCCAGAACCTTCAGATCAGCCAAAGAGGAAGGAATTAAATGGGACCAGCTACTAGTCTCAGGGAAGGTACTGCATGCAGCTCTGTGATCACCACTAGTGGCAGGTAGGCAGTTCCTCAGGATCAGCCTTAATATTGCAGAAAGATCTGGCTTCTATAAATGTAATTGTCTGCATCATTTCCAATCCCCCATATATAACTTATTATTATTACATTATACACTGCTCAAAAAAATAAAGGGAACACTTAAACAACACAATGTAACTCCAAGTCAATCACACTTCTGTGAAATCAAACTGTCCACTTAGGAAGCAACACTGATTGACAATACATTTCACATGCTGTTGTGCAAATGGAATAGACAACAGGTGGAAATTATAGGCAATTAGCAAGACACCCCCAATAAAGGAGTGGTTCTGCAGGTGGTGACCACAGACCACTTCTCAGTTCCTATGCTTCCTGGCTGATGTTTTGGTCACTTTTGAATGCTGGCGGTGCTTTCACTCTAGTGGTAGCATGAGACGGAGTCTACAACCCACACAAGTGGCTCAGGTAGTGCAGCTCATCCAGGATGGCACATCAATGCGAGCTGTGGCACGAAGGTTTGCTGTGTCTGTCAGCGTAGTGTCCAGAGCATGGAGGCGCTACCAGGAGACAGGCCAGTACATCAGGAGACGTGGAGGAGGCCGTAGGAGGGCAACAACCCAGCAGCAGGTACTCTACCTCCACCTTTGTGCAAGGAGGAGCAGGAGGAGCACTGCCAGAGCCCTGCAAAATGACCTTCAGCAGGCCACAAATGTGCATGTGTCTGCTCAAACGGTCAGAAACAGACTCCATGAGGGTGGTATGAGGGCCCGACATCCACAGGTGGGGGTTGTGCTTACAGCCCAACACCGTGCAGGACGTTTGGCATTTGCCAGAGAACACCAAGATTGTCAAATTCGCCACTGGCGCCCTGTGCCCTTCACAGATGAAAGCAGGTTCACACTGAGCACATGTGACAGACGTGACAGAGTCTGGAGACGCCATGGAGAACGTTCTGCTGCCTGCAACATCCTCCAGCATGACCGGTTTGGCGGTGGGTCAGTCATGGTGTGGGGTGGCATTTCTTTGGGGGGCCGCACAGCCCTCCATGTGCTCGCCAGAGGTAGCCTGACTGCCATTAGGTACCGAGATGAGATCCTCAGACCCCTTGTGAGACCATATGCTGGTGCGGTTGGCCCTGGGTTCCTCCTAATGCAAGACAATGCTAGACCTCATGTGGCTGGAGTGTGTCAGCAGTTCCTGCAAGAGGAAGGCATTGATGCTATGGACTGGCCCGCCCGTTCCCCAGACCTGAATCCAATTGAGCACATCTGGGACATCATGTCTCGCTCCATCCACCAACGCCACGTTGCACCACAGACTGTCCAGGAGTTGGCGGATGCTTTAGTCCAGGTCTGGGAGGAGATCCCTCAGGAGACCATCCGCCACCTCATCAGGAGCATGCCCAGGCGTTGTAGGGAGGTCGTACAGGCACGTGGAGGACACACACACTACTGAGCCTCATTTTGACTTGTTTTAAGGACATTACATCAAAGTTGGATCAGCCTGTAGTGTGGTTTTCCACTTTAATTTTGAGTGTGACTCCAAATCCAGACCTCCATGGGTTGATAAATTGAATTTCCAGTTATTATTTTTGTGTGATTTTGTTGTCAGCACATTCAACTATGTAAAGAAAAAAGTATTTAAGATTATTTCATTCATTCAGATCTATATATATATATATATATATATATGTGTGTGGCAACTAGATTTAGCCACAGGCCCAAAAATACATTGTAATTGAACATGACAATCATTTCATACCTTGATTACATTGACAGACGATCACATGTTCTTTTTATTTTTTATTTGTGGGAATACTTTGGAACAGGTTTCCTCAATTCAACTCATTTTAGCTAAATTCCTTGGGGGGGCCAATGGGCCCTGGTCAATAGTAGTGCACTAGATAGAGAATAGACAGAAGGTATACATACACCAGGTAATCAACATAGGGTTACATAAAGGTTTGATGTGTTGATTAGGTCTTCAGGATGATTACCTGAATCATAGTTGAGCCTTAAACTACCTCTAGAAGGTCTTCCTACTTCGAACTAGCATCAATCCACTGATCTAATCCTCTTGAAGAATCAATTCAGCAGTGAGACTGGACTGCAGACACCCATCCTTTATAGGACAGAGTACCACTGATATAACATCCTGTTGTAACAGACTTTCATGTTATGGGCCCGAGAAATAGGCTTCTACCTGGAAATTGTCCAAATCTGGTAGAAATTTGTGTTTGAGCCAGTACCCAAAGCTGCCCATCATTTGCAATTCTGAAATGTGAAAATGTATACGACTACTTTGATGCCTGTGCTATGCATCCTCAAATGTCATTTAAGTTTCAGTAACATCCTATTTATTATTGAGGTGATAATGCCCTGAAAGGCGGTGTTTGGAGGACATATTGGCACGGGTGTGTCGTCTCGGGCCAGCAAACCATGCCAATATACCTTCAAAACACCGGCTTTGAGGGCATTATCACTTAAATAATAAATAGCATGTTACTGAAACTCTTAAAGGACTGTTGAAAACTAAAATGTTAGTCTAAAAGAAATGTGAGATAATGTCTAGATGCTTTTTATAGTGGAGATCAAGTTTATAAATTGCCTGGCTGGGCTGATGAGACAGTGGATTGCGCAGTCAGATGTTACAGAGTAAATAGGCATTTTAACGTCATAGATTTAGCCGGTGGTAACTTGTGGAATAGACACCGGCTGGAATGCGCTTTTAACCAATCAGCATTTAGGATTAGACCCACCCGTTGTATAATACACATCACTCCAGTTAAATGACCAGGAGAAAGGACATCACTAGGTTAAATGACCAGGAGAAAGGTGAAGTAAAAACTGGACAGATATGAGCTACAGATGATGACAACAGTCTGGCTGTAGCTGATATAATAAGAACCAGAGGATAGATTGATGGATGGATAGATAGGCCAACACAAGCTTACTCAAACCAATAATATTTCACAACAAGAAAACATTAAAACTACATTTTTTTTTACCATGCTCTGCCCAAAGCACCTCAGAGTGGGCTGCAAGTCAGTTCTTTAAAAAAAAAATCCCCCCCCAAACATACCAAACAAAAAAACAGTGTAATATTGACGAGTCGACCTGTCAAACTGGGGTTCTCTTCTCTGGCATTCAGGACATTTTCTCAAATGCAAACACCAGGTATATGCCTGAGAGAGAGTGATGGAGAGAGAGATGGAAGAAAGAGTTAAATTTAACAGGGTCCTCATTAGCTAGTGCATATCCTGGGATCCAGGAAGAGTATTAAAGAGATATTAATCAATCAAACATAATTGAATTAAAACTCATTAGCAGACAAGCCACTGCAGTGTCACAACCTCAACTCAGAGCAGAAGAATTTGGTCCAACCAATAATATTGACTTACATGTTCTTGCTTAAAGGCCTAGTGCAGTCAAAAACGTGATTTACTTGTGTTATATTTATACAGTGCATTCGGAAAGTATTCAGACTGCTTCACTTTTTCTACATTGTTACGTTACAGCTTTATTCTAAAATTGATGAAATTCTTTCCCGCCCTCAATCTACACACAATACCCCATAATGACATGACAATACCCCATAATGACATGACAATACCCCATAATGACATGACAATACCCCATAATGACAACACAATACCCCATAATGACAACACAATACCCCATAATGACAACACAATACCCCATAATGACAACACAATACCCCATAATGACAACACAATACCCCATAATGACGTCACAATACCCCATAATGACGTCACAATACCCCATAATGACGTCACAATACCCCATAATGACGTCACAATACCCCATAATGACATGACAATACCCCATGACATGACATGACAATACCCCATGACATGACATGACAATACCCCATAATGACATGACAATACCCCATAATGACAACACAATACCCCATAATGACATGACAATACCCCATAATGACAACACAATACCCCATAATGACATGACAAATACCCCATAATGACAACACAATACCCCATAATGAAATGACAATACCCCATAATGAAATGACAATACCCCATAATGACATGACAATACCCCATAATGACAACACAATACCCCATAATGACGTCACAATACCCCATAATGACGTCACAATACCCCATGACATGACATGACAATACCCCATGACATGACAATACCCCATAATGACAACACAATACCCCATAATGACATGGCAATACCCCATAATGTCATGACAATACCCCATAATGACAACACAATACCCCATAATGACAACACAATACCCCATAATGAAATGACAATACCCCATAATGACAACACAATACCCCATAATGACAACACAATACCCCATAATGACGTCACAATACCCCATAATGACAACACAATACCCCATAATGACGTCACAATACCCCATAATGACGTCACAATACCCCATAATGACGTCACAATACCCCATAATGACGTCACAATACCCCATAATGACGTCACAATACCCCATAATGACGTCACAATACCCCATAATGACGTCACAATACCCCATAATGACGTCACAATACCCCATAATGACGTCACAATACCCCATAATGACGTCACAATACCCCATAATGACGTCACAATACCCCATAATGACGTCACAATACCCCATAATGACGTCACAATACCCCATAATGACGTCACAATACCCCATAATGACGTCACAATACCCCATAATGACAACACAATACCCCATAATGACAACACAATACCCCATAATGACAACGCAAAAACAGGTTTGCAGAAATTTTTGCAAATTAATATTTTTATTTTTTATTTACATTTTTTTAAACGTAAGTATTACATTTACATAAGTATTCAGTACTTTGTTGAAGTCTTCTTGGGTATGACGCTACAAGCTTGGCACACCTGTATTTGGGGAGCTTATCCTATTCTTCTCTGAAGATCCTCTCAATCTGTGTCAGGTTGGACACAGCTTTTTACAGGTCTCTTCAGAGATGTTCAAATCGGGTTCAAGTCCGTTTTCTGGCTGGGCCACTCAAGGACATTCAGAGTCTTGTCCCGAAGCAATTCTGCATTGTCTTGGCTGTGTGCTTAATGTCGTTGTTCTGATGGAAAGTGAATCTTCACCCCAGTCTGAGGTCCTGAGCGCTCTGGAGCAGGTTTTCATCAAGGATCTCTGTACTTTGCTCCGTTCATCTTTCCCTCTTTCCCTCAAACCTGACTAGTCTCCCAGTCCGTGCCGCTGAAAAACATCCCCACTGCATAATGCTGCAACCATCATGCGTCACTGTAGGGATGGTATTGGTCAGGTGATGAGCGGTGCCTGGTTTCCTACAGACGTGACTCTTTGTATTCAGGCCAAAGAGTTAAAACTTGGTTTCATCAGTGCAGAGAATCTTGTTTCTCATGGTCAGAGTTCTTTATGTGCCATTTGGCAAACTCCAAGCGTGCTGTCATGTGCCTTTTACTGAGGCGTGGCTTCAGTCTGGCCACTCAACCATGAAGGCCTGACTGGTATAGTGCTGCAGAAATTGTTGTCCTTCTGAAAGGTTCTCCCATCTCCACAGAGGAACTCTGGAGCTCTGTCAGAGTGACCATCGGGTTCCAAGACACCTCCTTGACCAATGCGGCAGACATTTTTTGGTACCCTTCCCCAGATCTGTGCCTCGACTCAATCCTGTCTCTGAGCTTTACGGACAATTCCTTCAACCTCGCGGCTTGGTTTTTACTCTGACATGTAGACAGGTGTGCCTTTCCTAATCATGTCCAATCAATTGAATTTACCAAAAGGTGGACTCCAATCAAGTTGTAGAAACATCTCATGAATGACCAATGGAAAGAGGATGCACCTGAGCTCAATTTGGAGCCTCATAGCAACAGGTCTGAATACTTAAATAAGGTCTGTTTTTTATTTGTAATACATTTGCAAAAATGTCCAAAAATCTGTTCTCGCTTTGTAATTATGGGGTATTGTGTGTAGATTGATGAGGGAAAAACATGAATTTAATCCATTTTAAAACAAGGCTGCAATGTAAGAAAATGTGAAAAAAAGTGAAGGGGTCTGAATACTTTCCGAATGCCCTGTATACAGGTTGATACACGTGAGACGTTAATAGATCAAAAACCTGATATTCCTATTCCATACTGAGGATGGAATAATACTGTGAAATTGTGAAAATGATAATGCCCTTTTAGTTTAGGAGCTGTTTGAAAAGACTGCCTATAATTTCAGCCTGTTTAGGTGGGATGGAGTTTTGACCTGCCTGGTGCCGTCACCTGGCAGTAAATTAGTTAACAGACCAATAAGAAAGAGTTCCAAAGCTCCCTGCCAATAACAGCTAGTTTTCAGTTCTCCTCCCCACTCAGACCACTCCCAAATAATCCTAGCAAAATTCTTGCTTGAGAAATTGCTCTTTGCTAAGAAACTATTGTTGTTTTTATTCAAATGGTCAAAAAGAAACAATCACACTAAGGTTATGGGATGTTAACGTTTAACCGTTAATTGGTTAGCTGCTGAAAATACATTACACCGGTCAGTCTATAGGGTTAATTTGCATAATTTAGTGGAATTAAATTGCCGTGTGTGTATTTTCATTAGTCTTCATGATTCTTGTTTATCACACAGCCTAGTTGGAGGAGCACCTGTCAGACAGCGAGAGAGCAACTCTCAATGTACTTTTAAGCACAGTCATTGCACAACAAATAATTCTAAATGTTAACTGTTTTGATGGTCACGATTTAAAAGAGCTACTATTTTTATTTCTCAAGCTCAACTCATAATTAAAGCGATTCATTTATAAAAGACATTCCCAGCATTTATCTCCTGTTCTATTGGTTTTCATATCAACTTTCTTTGTTCGAGATCATAGTGGAAGAACACTCAAAGCCTCAAAGATGATCCAACTTTCAACTTTGAGGGGCTAGCCACAACAGTCAACAAGCTAGCTAGCTGTTTAGCTTGCTAACACATTTATTAATTTGTTTTTGTTAACAATTAACAAGCCAGTTAGCTACCACATACATGTATTGTCAAACTGTAAACAGAGTAGCTAGCAAGCTACGATATGATAAACAGTCTAAAAAACACTTGACAGATAAATCTGATTTAACCGTTCAGACAAGTCCCATGGCCATGAATCAGATTTGTATCTGATTTCAAACCACGTATGAATGTGGTTTAAATCTGCCTTGAAAATATCCGATTCCATGTGCTTTTTAAGTAAATAAGTAATACCAGAGGCTGTTTTAACAGAAACAAAAAGGTATGAAGCCTTTACTACAGCAAATATTAAAAACAGACCAATTTGTGAAATTGTTCATCTGACATGTGGTTGCTTGAGGCTTGATACTCACAAAATCAGTAGGCTATTAAACAAACACTCAAACAGAAGCAGGATGTGTCCTATTTCAGTAGATATACAGTACCAGTCAAAAGTTTGGACACTAACCTACTCAATCAAGGGTTTTTATTTTTACTCTTTCCTACATTGTAGAAAAAATAAAAAAATATATTAAAAAGGTCCATTGCAGCCGTTTTAATCTCAATAGCAAATCATTTCTGGGTAACGATTAAGTACACTACATGACCAAAAGTATCTGGACACCTGCTCGTTGAACATCTCATTCTAAAATCATGGGCATCACTATAGAGTAGGTCCCCCTTTGCTGCTATAACAGCCTCCACTCTTCTGGGAAGGCTTTCCACTAGATGTTGGAACATTGCTGAGGGGACTTGCTTCCACTCAGCCCCAAGAGCATTACTGAGGTCGGCACTGATGTTGGGTGATTAGGCCTGGCTCGCAGTCAGCCTTCCAATTCAACCCAAAGGTGTTCGATGGAGTTGAGGTCAGGGCTATGTGCAGGCCAGTCAAGTTCTTCCACACTTATCTCAAAAAACCATTTCTGTATGGACCTCACTTTGTGCACGGGGCATTGTCATGCTGAAACAGGAAACCGCCTTCCGCAAATTGTTGCCACAAAGCTGGTAGCACAGAATCGTCTATGTCATTGTATGCTGCAGCGTTAAGATTTCCCTTCACTGGAACTAATGGGTCCAAACCATGAAAAACAGCCCCAGACAATTATTCCTCCTCCACCAAACTTTACACTTGGCACTATGCGTTGGGTCAGGAAGCGTTTTCCTGGCATCCGCCAAACACAGCTTCATCCATTGGACTGCCAGATGGTGAAGCGTGATTCTTCACTCCAGAGAACGCGCTTCCACTGCTCCAGAGTACAATGGCGGCGACGTCAGTTCTTGTGCTGACGTTGCTTCCAGAGGTAGTTTGGAACTCGGTAGTGAGTGTTGCAACCAACGACAGACAATTTTTACGTTTCAACTTCACAATAAGAGCACTTACAGTTGACCATTCTACTGTCAATGTTTGTCTATGGAGATTGCATGGCTGTGTGCTCGATTTTATACACCTGTCAGTAACTGGTGTGGCTGAAATAGCAGAATCCCCTAACGTGAAGGGGCGTCCACATACATGTATATATAGTGTACCTTACTGTGATTTTGAAACAAAAATAGCTTCTTAGCAAGAGCAATTTCTCAAGCAAGAATTTTGCTATGACTGTCTGTTAGTGATCTGAGTGGGGAGGGAAAACTAGCTGTCATTGGCAGAGAGGTTTGGAACTCTCTTATTGGTCTACAAACTAATTTACCGGCTGGTGATGTTACTGTAGGCTCGGCCCTAATTTAAGAGCTCTCGGTCACCTCTAGCCGCATGGCCAAAGACAATGCCCAAGGACCAGTCAGCCATCTGACGTTAGCTACCTAGCTAATCACAATGTTTATTGATTCACCTCAGCTTGACTACCACCATATAGCTATTTATATACAGTAGCCTAGGTTTGTTTCATACACTTCTATTTGGGTTGAAAAGTTACACCTTCAAATGTTCTAAATGGAATGAAACCCCATTGTTCTGTCTCTAATCCTGTATCGAGTCCATCCAGGAATTCTCATGTCCTAGGTCTTTGGCCTATTAGGCATCTCTTTTTTCATGCTTGGTCTTGTAAGTTAACCTAGGACCTATACTGAACATATAAACACAACATGCAACAATTTCAAAAATGTTACCGAGTTACACTTCATAAGCAAAAAACAGTCAATTGAAATAAATTCATTAGGCCCTAATCTATAGATTTCACATGACTGGGAATACAGATATGAATTTGTTGGTCACAGATACCTTAAAAAAAGGTAGGGGCGTGGATCAGAAAACCAGTCAGTATCTGGTGTGACCACCATTTGCCGTATGCAGCGCGACATCTCCTTCACAGAGTTGATCAGGCTGTTGATTGTGGCCTGTGGAATGTTGTCCCACTCCCCTTCAATGTGCGAAAATGCTGGATATTGGCGGGAACTGGAACACTGTCTTACACGTCAATCCAGAGCATCCCAAACATGGGTGACATGTCTGGTGAGAATGCAGGCCAATGGAAGAACTGGGACATTTTCAGCTTCCAGGAATTGTGTACAGATCCTTGCAACATGGGACTATGCATTATCATGCTGAAACATGAGGTGATGGCGGCGGATGAATGGCCGGATCTCGTCACGGTATCTCTGTGCATTCACATTTCCATCGATAAAATGCAAAAGGTGTTTGTTGTCCGTAGCTTATGCCTGCCCATACCACAACCCCACGGGACACTCTGTTCACAACGTTGACATCAGCAAACCGCTCACCCACACGACGCCGTACACGTGGTCTGCGGTTGTGAGGCCGGTTGGATGTACTGCCAAGTTCTCTAAAACAACTTTGGAGGTGGCTTATGGTAGAGATATTAACATTTAATTCTCTGGCAACAGCTCTGGTGGACGTTCCTGCAATCAGCATGCCAATTGCACACTCCCTCAAAACATCTGTGGAATCGTGTTGTGACAAAACTGCATATTTTAGAGTGGCCTTTTGTCCCCAGCACAAGGTGCACCTGTGTAATAATCATTCTGTTTAATTGGCAGGATGGATTATCAAGAAGCTGACAGGTGTGTCATATCTTGGCAAAGGAGAAATGCTCACTAACAGGGATGTGAACAGATTTCTGCACAAAATTTGAGATTAATCAGCTTTTTGTGGATATGGAACATTTCTGGGATCTTTTATTTCAGCTGATGAAACATGGGACCAACACTTTACATGTTGCGTTTATATTTATGTTCAGTGTATATGCCTATAATTATGCTTTGTTAATGTCAGTATTGCTTTGTATGTGTCCATTCCTTTGATTAAGTTATTAAATAATACAAAGCTTTGATATTTGCTTCTCATGACCATTTCTTGATCTTAGTCGGCAAATGCATAATACTTGATTGCGCATGGTTTTGCTGGTGAATCTCTGATCCACCTCTACGCAGACGACACCATTCTGTATACTTCTGGCCCTTCTTTGGACACTGTGTTAACAACCCTCCAGACGAGCTTCAATGCCATTCAACTCTCCTTCCGTGGTCTCCAACTGCTCCTAAACACAAGTAAAACTAAATGCATGCTCTTCAACCGATCGCTGCCTGCACCTGCCCGCCCATCCAGCATCACTACTCTGGACGGTTCTGACTTAGAATTTGTGGACAACTACAAATACCTAGGTGTCTGGTTAGACTATAAACTCTCCTTCCAGACTCACATCAATCATCTCCAATCCAAAGTGAAATCTAGAATTGGCTTCCTATTTCGCAACAAAGCATCCTTCACTCATGCTGCCAAACATACCCTCGTAAAACTGACCATCCTACCAATCCTCGACTTCGGCGATGTCATTTACAAAATAGCCTCCAATACCCTACTCAACAAGCTGGATGCAGTCTATCACAGTGCCATCTGTTTTGTCACCAAAGCCCCATATACTACCCACCACTGCGACCTGTACGCTCTCGTTGGCTGGCCTTCGCTTCATAATCGTCGCCAAACACATTGGCTCCAGGTCATCTACAAGACCCTGCTAGGTAAAGTCCCCCCTTATCTCCGCTCACTGGTCACTATAGCAGCACCCACCTGTAGCACGCGCTCCAGCAGGTATATCTCTCTGGTCACCCCTAAAGCCAACTCCTCCTTTGGTCGTCTCTCCTTCCAGTTCTCTGCTGCCAACGACTGGAACGAACTACAAAAATCTCTGAAACTGGAAACACTTATCTCCCTCACTAGCTTTAAGCACCAGCTGTCAGAGCAGCTCACAGATCACTGCACCTGTACATAGCCCATCTATAATTTAGCCCAAACTACTACCTCTTCCCCTACTGTATTTATTTATTTTATTTATTTTGCTCCTTTGCACCATATTATTTATATTTTAACTTTGAACTTTCTTCAAACTACAAATCTACCATTCCAGTGTTTTTTCTTGCTATACTTTATTTACTTTGCCACCATGGCATTTTTTGTCTTTACCTCCCTTATCTCACATCATTTGCTCACATTGTATATAGTCTTATTTTTTTTTTTCCTACTGCATCATTGATTGTATGTTGTTTTACTCCATGTGTAACTCTGTGTTTTTGTATGTTGTCGAACTGCTTTGCTTTATCTTGGCCAGGTCGCAATTGTAAATGAGAACTTGTTCTCAACTTGCCAGCTGGTTAAATAAAGGTGAAATAAATAAATAAAATAAAATGGTTTTACTATAATGTTAAATGGAATCAGATAGACTTTAATTATATTAATTAGATAGTCGATTCATTGGTCGCATGTGAGTTATATATAATATACACATGGATGACCCCACTACATCACCAGGCAGGCCAAAACTACATCCCGCCAAAACACGCTGAAATTTCAAGCAGTCTTTTCAAACAGCTCTTATACCATACCATTTTCACAATGTCACAGTATTATTCCAACCTCAGTGTGGACATATATATGAAAGTCACATTTTTGAGTGCACTGGGCCTTTAAAAGTTGAATATTGTCCTATAGGAGATTCTGTAGAGATATCATTATGACAGTACTATGCCTAATATCCACGACCAAGCCATGTAACAATTTATAACACTACTTCATTAAGTCTCTACACCAGACAGACTTATGAAGTAAACATTATGTAACATACATTCATCTATACATCTTTAGCTGTGAAACAATACATTTCAGCCTTTACTGACGTTTACTACACTGTAAAGTTAGATTAGAAACAGTAGATTAATACTTAGAATTGTTACCTGAAGAGTCAACCCTGAACTAATGACTAACTGTTAGCAGAAGCAATTAACATGACTGGTTAGAAATAACACACAAAAAGGTTAGAAACAAAACCCATGGTACATACTTGTTGCCTCCCACTCAGACTTGCTCAATGTTCCCTGTACAGAACAGACAAGAGGCAAGACATAAATGGTCACAATGCTGTTTCTGTACATGGTCAAGCATTGAATATTCTAATGTTTCTGAACATGGTCAAGCATTGAATATTCTAATGTTTCTGAACATGGTCAAGCATTGAATATTCTAATGTTTCTGTACATGGTCAAGCATTGAATATTCTAATGTTTCTGTACATCCCTCCACTTGTTTTGGTAAAAAGCTGAGGGATGGAGCTAGAGAATAGTAACCACAAAAATGAATAGACAGATCAATGGATCCAAGGGCTGATCATCCATGAGATCAAAAGTAGAGTTTTAACCATGTTTTGGGGCTATAGAGTGTTTGTTTACAATTGTATTATTTACCTTAGAGAAAACAAGGTTATATTTTGGGTTCTGATGGGGTACGACAGTTGAACTAATCTCATGAGGAATTTATAAGTTATATTCTTCAAGAATCAATTGTTAGATCATTAATTTAACAGCCCAAATAGGTATTTAAATAACAGATTGCCCTTTTAAATAAAGTCATTTCACAAATTTTGCCATGGGGTTGAGATAAAATAGGCTGTTTTAAAGCAAATGTCCTGCAATTGTACACATTTTGCAGTGTTCTTATGCTGTCTGAGTGACTCAAACATCACTAAATCAATGGATGCCATGAAATGTGTTTTAGACACTCCCTGACTGTCTGTTTTTTATTTTGGTGATTGTTAGTTCTTGAAGATGATCTTATACTGAAAAATATATTGTTCCGTTATCTTTTCTACATACTTTGTGGTTTCAGTTTACACTGAAAACACTGCATCTAAATATCTATTTTAGTCATGGAGCTGTGCTTGTCAATATGAAAACAGGTCCCCAGACATTCATTCTCTTACCAGTGGCAGCTTGACATTGGGGCTGTCAGCCTTCTCCTTGGCGTGACCATAATCATCCAGGTTGTCTGAGGATGACTTGTTCTTGTTGTCTGTCGGGAAAGACTGACACAACAACGCAATTACAGCAACTGCCAAGTTCTACTGAGTCAGGTTGAGTCACAACGTGTGGCCGTAGACTCAGTGTGTCTAGAATACACTCATACACAGAGACTTGTCCTTGGTTACTGATGTTAAGAACTCCTCTTTCTCTGCGGAGGTCCTAAACAGGACAGCATTAATGGGGGACATTATCAATTTGAAGGCTGTCGCTCCGGGCTAGTGAAAATCTTGTTTTCAGATGCTACAGACACATGCTATCTGAAGAATGGTCTAATCCTCATGTGAAAAGCTATGGGACATCATTGAAACAATTCCTGATTCATCAAATCATAAAGTTTGCTTTAATAAATTAGTGTGACCTTTGCATTGCATTCATCTAAAGTACAGCTTTTCTGTCCAGTTTGCATTGGAACTGTTACCTTCACTTCATATCATTACCAGACGTACTGGTGTGTCTGTACCAGAGAGTCATATCATTACCAGAGGTACTGGTGTGTCGTACCAGAGAGTCATATCATTACCAGAGGTACTGGTGTGTCTGTGCCAGAGAGTCATATCATTACCAGAGGTACTGGTGTGTCTGTGCCAGAGAGTCATATCATTACCAGAGGTACTGGTGTGTCGTACCAGAGAGTCATATCATTACCAGAGGTACTGGTGTGTCTGTACCAGAGAGTCATATCATTACCAGAGGTACTGGTGTGTCTGTGCCTGAGAGTCATATCATTACCAGAGGTACTGGTGTGTCTGTACCAGAGAGTCATATCATTACCAGAGGTACTGGTGTGTCTGTACCAGAGAGTCATATCATTACCAGAGGTACTGGTGTGTCTGTACCTGAGTCATATCATTACCAGAGGTACTGGTATGTCTGTACCTGAGAGTCATATCATTACCAGAGGTACTGGTGTGTCTGTACCAGAGAGTCATATCATTACCAGAGGTACTGGTGTGTCTGTACCTGAGTCATATCATTACCAGAGGTACTGGTGTGTCTGTACCAGAGAGAGTCATATCATTACCAGAGGTACTGGTGTGTCTGTACCAGAGAGTCATATCATTACCAGAGGTACTGGTGTGTCTGTGCCAGAGTCATATCATTACCAGAGGTACTGGTGTGTCTGTACCAGAGAGTCATATCATTACCAGAGGTACTGGTGTGTCTGTACCAGAGAGTCATATCATTACCAGAGGTACTGGTGTGTCTGTACCAGAGAGTCATATCATTACCAGAGGTACTGGTGTGTCGTACCAGAGAGTCATATCATTAACTAACAAGCATTACACTAATTATTCTGCATGAATGAACATGAGACACCACTGTGGGCAAAGGCTACATTTAGCAGACTATTGCTAGTGCTAATGGGGTAAAGCAGTGTGGACTTGATGCAAATAGACTTGGACACCACAGGGAATGTAAAGAAGGGATACTAAGCAGAAAGTGAACAACACTTGAGGAAACGTCTCAGCAATTTGAATTCCCCACCTGCAGACATTTAAAACGTTGTCTTGAATACAATAACCTTCTTGCAAAGATCCTGGTTCCTCATGGTTCTTGATTTCTGTTTCATTGATCAGTCCAGGTAACTGATTCAACTATTGATGTACACTACCGGTCAAAAGTTTTAGAACACCTACTCATTCCAGGGTTTTTCTTTATTTTGACTATTTTCTACATTGTAGAATAATAGTGAAGACATCAAAACTATGAAATAATACATATGGAATCATGTAGTATCCAAAAAAAGTGTTAAACAAATCAAAATACATTTTATATTTGAGATTCTTCAAAGTAGCTACCCTTTGTCTTGATAACAGCTTTGCACACTCTTGGAATTCTCTCAACCAGCTTCATGAGGTAGTCACCTGGAATGCATTTCAATTAACAGGTCTGCCTTGGTAAAAGTTAATTTGTGGAATTTCTTTCCTTCTTAATGCGTTTGAGCCAATCAGTTGTGTTGTGACATGGTAGGGGTGGTATACAGAGTCCAAATTTTGGATTTGATTCCAACCGCCGTGCCTTTGTGCGAAGCAGAGAAGTTGAACTGATGATCTCCACATGTGTGGTTCCAACCGTGAAGCATGGAGGAGGAGGTGTGATGGTGCTTTGCTGGTGACACTGTCAGTAATTTATTTAGAATTCATGGCACACTTAACCAGCCTGGCTACCACAACATTCTGCAGCGATACGCCATCGCATCTGGTTTGCACTTAGTGGGACTATCATTTGTTATTCAACAGGACAATGACCCAACACACCTCTAGGCTGTGTAAGGGCTATTTGACCAAGAAGGAGAGTGATGGAGTGCTGCATCAGATGACCTGGCCTCAACCCAATTGAGATGGTTTGGGATGAGTTGGACCGCAGAGTGAAGGAAATGCAGCCAACAGCATATGTGGGAACTCCTTCAAGACTATTAGAAAAGCATTCCAGGTGAAGCTGGTTGAGAGAATGCCAAGAGTTTGCAAATGTGTCAAGGCAAAAAGGTGGCTACTTTGAAGAATCTCAAATATATTTTAATTTGTTTAACAGTTTCTTGGTTACTACATGATTCCATGAGTGTTATTTCATAGTTTGGATGTCTTCACTATTATTTTACAATGTAGAAAATAGTCAAAGTAAAGAAAAACCCTTGAATGAGTAGGTGTGTCTACTTTAGACTGGTGCTGTATATTGATCCTCACCTCCAGCGCTTGCATCCTCTGCATCAACATCTTGTGCTGGTCGTTCTTTATGTGCTCCTCAAAGAACTGGGAGAACGTCTTCTTAAACACCAGACGCATGTTGTACTTCTTGGCCATCCTGTCAATAGAAAACACTAGTTTAGCTCTCTGGTAATATAATCTAAAGTATATTTACAAGAATCTGAGACATTGTGACACTTTACCTTGGGATCATAACATAGAGCAACTATAAAAATGTATTTACCTTTGAATACAAAGACGTTATCAATGAAACCATTCTGTTTGTGAGGTAAAGTTTTGCCAGATGCATAGCTGATTCCATGTCATGCTTTGTCCACCATCTTCTGGTATCTTCTAACATTACAATATGACTAAAATACCAAGTCAAGACCGTTCCCTGCCTTCCTACAAAATGTTAAAAACAAACGTTATGCCCAGGGGTTGGAAATGGTTACCAGCTCAGGCAACAGAACAGAACACCGGAAAATAAAATGTTTAATGAAGTGAAACAGAACCTGGAATGAAAGTCATCCATACCGATATTTTAAAAGCATGGGAACCTGGTAATACCGATATTTTAAAAGCATGGGAACCTGGTAATACCGATATTTTAAAAGCCTGGGAACCTGGTAATACCGATATTTGAAAAGCATGGGAACCTGGTAATACCGATATTTTAAAAGCATGGGAACCTGTCTGAACAGTGTAATGGTACCAAAAAAATAGTGGTTCTGTTCAGAACTAAACGATTGGAAATGAATTTCAGTTCCAACCCCTGGTAATGACATCTACTTCTATTTTCACAAGCAGGGGGATTCACTTCACCAAAACGTCACAACACTTACTCTTCAAACAGAGGGAAATAAACCAGGAACTCTGGGACATTGACCACCCCCTCCAGATTAAAGTCATACTGACAACCGAACAGAGGGTAGGCTCCCTTGTTCTGAAACGTCACGCTGAACACCTCGTTACCAAACGAGTTGGAGTCTGAGGTTTCCACACGCTTCCTGAGGAGGAAAAGAACACAAGCCATCAGGTAGATATCATGTCATCTGGCCACTGACTGTAACCATCAGACCAGCAGGTCCACTAACACCAGTTCATATGTCTGGTGTGGTGCCTATGAAGTATGTACTTACACCAGTTCATATGTCTGGTGTGGTGACTATGAAGTATCTACTTACACCAGTTCATATGTCTGGTGTGGTGCCTATGAAGAATCTACTTAAACCAGTTCATATGCATCTGGTGTGGTGCCTATGAAGTATCTACTTATACCAGTTCATGTCTGGTGTGGTGCCTATGAAGTATTTACTTACACCAGTTCATATGTCTGGTGTGGTGCCTATGAAGTATTTACTTACACCAGTTCATATGCATCTGGTGTGGTGCCTATGAAGTATCTACTTAAACCAGTTCATATGTCTGGTGTGGTGCCTATGAAGTATTTACTTACACCAGTTCATATGCATCTGGTGTGGTGCCTATGAAGTATTTACTTACACCAGTTCATATGCATCTGGTGTGGTGCCTATGAAGTATTTACTTACACCAGTTCATATGTCTGGTGTGGTGCCTATGAAGTATTTACTTACACCAGTTCATATGCATCTGGTGTGGTGCCTATGAAGTATTTACTTACACCAGTTCATATGTCTGGTGTGGTGCCTATGAAGTATTTACTTACACCAGTTCATATGCATCTGGTGTGGTGCCTATGAAGTACCCTCCTGGTCTCAGCCTCTCACAGGCGTTCTTCAACATCAGGTCCGCCTGCTGCTGCGTCTCAAAGGAGTAGTGGTACACAAACTGACAGCTGGTCACATCAAACTCCATCTTAGGATCCTTCAGCTTGTCTGTCAGCAGCTCCTGAAGAAAAAGGGGAAACAGATTAAATAGAGGCGGTGCCTCTACAATAGGATAATGCGACGCGGTGCCTCTACAATAGGATAATGTTTACGCGGTGCCTCTACAATAGGATAATGTTTACGCGGTGCCTCTACAATAGGATAATGTTTACGCGGTGCCTCTACAATAGGATAATGCGACGCGGTGCCTCTACAATAGGATAATGTTTACGCGGTGCCTCTACAATAGGATAATGTTTACGCGGTGCCTCTACAATAGGATAATGTTTACGCGGTGCCTCTACAATAGGATAATGTTTACGCGGTGCCTCCACAATAGGATAATGTTTACGCGGTGCCTCCACAATAGGATAATGTGACACGGTGCCTCTACAATAGGATAATGTGACACGGTGCCTCTACAATAGGATAATGTGACACGGTGCCTCTACAATAGGATAATGTGACACGGTGCCTCTACAATAGGATAATGTGACACGGTGCCTCTACAATAGGATAATGTGACACGGTGCCTCTACAATAGGATAATGTGACACGGTGCCTCTACAATAGGATAATGTGACACGGTGCCTCTACAATAGGCAATGTGACATGTGTTCTATGTGTAGAGAGAGGGGGTGTCTGTACCTTGGTACAGTCGGCTGTGATGAACTCTGCAGAGAAGATACGTTCGTTAGGATGCCCCCTCTTCCTCATACACTCATAACGAACCTGGCACTGCTCCACCGACACTGCTGCTATGTCTGACAACACAACATATGAAAAATAAACAGTAGTTCACCACAAGGCTTCTTTTCAACAGGCCTTCCCCTATTTCTCATGTCCTCTCTACCTACTGCTCAGAACACCAGCGAGGAGAGGACACAAGCAATCAAGGGAAGACTGAGAAAGATCCTAGATCTGGTTGGGAACAAGCTTTTTGTAATCATGCTGACTGTTACTCAAACAGAAGAAAAAAAATGCCTAAATATTGTCATGTACCTACCTGCACAGACCAACCGGCTAATGTGTCCTTTCCTCCACTTGAGCAGGTCTCCACCTTTCCCACAGCCCAGGTCCAGAACAGACAGCTCTCTGTGGCTCTGACGCACAGTGTCCAGGATCTCACCTGGGAGGGACCACTAGTTTACAAGATATCAAGACCACAAAGACTAACTGAGTGCAAACTTGCCCTGAGGAATATACATTATTTAAATCAGCTAGCAGATGAACAGTGGAACCATTTTTAATTGTAGTTTATAATCTCACCAATTAGAACACTTTTAAGCCAGTTGTTGAAGTTCCTCATGTAGAATATTCTGCTCTGGCTCCTGGCAGCGAGGCCGGTCTCCTGGAGCGTGTTGTAGTGGGTCGCCACCTTCTCTCCGTGACCATGCTGGAGCCCGGGGGGAGAGAGAGGGAGATGATTCACTGATATATCATTCAATAGTTCTCTATTTAACAAGTTCAGATCCTTTATAATTCATCAATTTCTTACCTGTTTCTTAGTTGGAGAGCTGTCGTCCTCTTCCTCATATTCATGCTTCCTCTTGGTGGTAGACTTCTGTCCTGTACTGGACCCACTGTTTCGGTCTGCACTGGAAGACAGATGCCCATTCCCACCCTCTCCTGTCTCTGTCTTGGACAGATCCACAGCCTGATCAACCTCTGCCATCTCCACTGGTCAGAGAAGAGTCAACTTTGGCAGGAGTGTTTTGTCAAAATGATTGCAATGGCACGTTCAACTTCAGTAAATTTCTGCAAATTATTTGTAAAATCAAGATGTTATTTACTTTCACAGAACACGGTAGCTAACGCTATATGCTAGTGAAATGCATCTTCTAAGCTAACATTACCAGTACTTGGTTTTCAAACGCATCTACATTATTTAGCTAGTTAGACAGTATAAGTGCCAGTTGAAAGCTGTTTGTGTTCTGTATATGAGATGAGCAACTTCTAAACTGGAAACAGATCAATAACAACAATGTGTAACTTAGTTTCAGTGGAAGTAGCACCAGCTAGCTAACTAACGTTGGTTACAGTAGCAAGCTAACAGTTAGCTGGCTAACAATATTTCATCCTGGATAGCATCATTTACACATATGAAAAACACACACTTACAAGTAGCTTGGTGCAAAGAGTAAGTACAATGTAATTATTTAAACGTGTTGAAAACATTATGGATAAAAGCTAGCTAACGAACGGCACTGTACATTTAGCTACAACACCACATAACATTGGAAAAACCACAGTATTCCCACTCACTTGAGTTTTCCGCCATTAAGCGTTTGCGACGGTCGTCATTTTGTAGTTTCCAACAGCAACACACGGTATTCCGCCCCCACTGGCCCGGAGGGACAACGGATGCTTTCTGATGACTGACATTATGGAATATTACTTTTTCTCACATTATCTGTTAGCTATAGGGGAACACATTATGTAATATGTGAAGAAAATCAACATGCTTTCATTGTGTTTTGGTGATCAAGTGATGCTTTCAATTTTGTAGAAACCGCAACAAACGTCAGTGGCGTGTTTGGCGGTGCAGAGCTGCCGGATGTCTGAACTACTCTTCCCACAAATCCTTGCGGGTCTATCACTTGACGTAATATTTTTGCGACGTGAGGATTTTCTGCTGTATGCCAGAAGGACAAATCTAAACTTTAGCCTGGGTTGAAAGAACGAAACACCATGTCGGATTGTCAAGTACGTTCCTTTAAATATATGATGATAAATGTACGTTTTGTTGGTGGCTTACATTGTGTGTTGCCATCAACGTTGTGCGATGTTTGGGGCCTCCCGAGTGGCGCAGCGGTCTAAGGTACTGCATCTCAGTGCTAGAGGCGTCACTACAGACCCAGGTTCGATCCCGGGCTGTATCACAACCGACCGTGACCGGGAGACCAATAGGACATAGCACAATTGGCCCAGCGTCGTCCGCGTTATGGGAGGTGTTGGCCCGGGTAGGCCTTCATTGTAAATAATCATTTGTTTTTAACTGGCTTGCCTAGTTAAATAAAGGTTAAATGAAATTAAAATGTTGCTAACTAACCCCTACGGCTAGTTAGCCAACGACGTGCGTAACTCGATCATTGAGTTTTGGTACACAAGTACATTCACTTCCAATGGAACGCTGCGTTTGCCTTGCAGTATTGGGTTGCAGAAGCAATTGCAGTGCGTTCTGTGAAATCGGAAGTATGCATCCAATTGTAGGCGTAGACTTGACAGAAATCGTAGAAAATGGTGAACGATGAACTGTTATGCACAAATATCCACCATGTGGATTACATAATGGAAAAAGTTTGATTGCAGAATTTATTATGCAACGTTGGTGCAATAACATTGTCGGGCTGATCAAGGTGTTGCCTATCTTTAAATGCAATCCATGCTTTGATTTGTGTAGCGACCAGCGTGCTACATGAGATGGTGGTTGAATACCTTGATAGAAGTCCATTGAACATGAGTGAGTGATAGAACATTGAGTTGGATGGTTATCCTAGATAACTTTGCTTGTCTTCCACTTCAGCAACTGGATCAACTTTACTGAACCGTTATTCAACTAAGGTAGCTATGGCATTGTTCTGGATGACTGTTTTACACATTCAACATGCACCAAGTATTACACTAGTCGCGTTAATGTCATCCATTGTTGAGAAAAAAATGGAACTTTTCTGATCACATCAATAGTGATTGGTTTTAGCTATGTTGTTGAGTAAAATGTGTGAATAAAAAAACGCTCATTGGAACCAAGTGTCTAATATAGTGTGTGGTTTTGCAACAGAGGCAGCAACAGTAAGAAGATGCAGCATCTCTTTAACCAGAGAGCCTTGTGGCAATCAGCTGCCCTGCGCTCCATGCTTCTGGGCCCAGTTACCTTGCAGCCGTCCACTATCTTGGGTCCACGGATGGCCTCCTACTTCCTCAGGAACGCTTGCCTCATCCCCAGCCCACGCTGGGTGAGCACATCAGGAGCAGTGTGGACCACAGCACCCCGTAAGTCCACCACGGAAGAGGGCCATAGCCAGGCTGACCCAGGCCAGGAGGATATCCTGGGGGACCGGTCCATTGGGCTGGTCCAGAGGTTCAGGAGGACTCTAAAGCAGTATGGGAAGGTCATGATTCCCCTTCACCTCATCACCTCCTCCATGTGGTTCGGGACGTTTTACTATGCTGCCATGCAGTAAGTTTTATTTCATCTTTATCTATGTAGGGAAGTTCAATTGTCTCTTTTGCAAGGGAGCTCTATCACAAAAATGCAGCATGAAATACAAAGTACATAATAAGGAACGAGTTATTAATTACAACAAACAGTTCTTTGCTACGCTGCCATGCAGAAAGTTACGAGTAATAAAGTTGTACAGCAATATCAAAATATTACTTAGCAAACTGAAATGAGAAGAAGGGACAAAGACAAACCCATAAACATTCATGTACAATGTGAGATGTTTTTCTGAGGCTGTTTCTGTTTCTCCTCTCCATATGGGCATTAGTGATAATGGGCTTTTCTCCATCCCAGGTCAACCTGCGGTTACTGCCTGACACAGACACCACTGAGTCTCATTTAGATAGACAACCCTGATTGTTTAATCAGAATAGTGTACGTCTGGCCTGCTTTATTTAGGCTCAGACTAGGGTGGGCCCAGTGATGGTCATTATTTTAGTTGTTGACACTTGACTGACTTGATGTGTCATAGAAAATTAACCATATTAAATTAACCATTTAGGGGTATAAATGTGGTTCCGTTTCTGGAGTATGTTGGATTCCCGGAGAAGCTTGTTAAGCTGTTGGAGCATTCCCAGAGTGGCTATGCACTGACTGCGTATGCCATGTACAAGGTAAGAATGCTCATCTCATTGCATGTTGGACTATGGCAGTTCTTTTGAGTGTTGTTCCTGAGCTAAATCACCACATTAATCTTAACACATCAAATCACATTAACCACAATGTCCATGTTGTTGATTGTCAGATTGCCACCCCAGCCAGGTATACCGTGACATTAGGGGGGACGTCCCTCTCGATCAGGTACCTCCGTAAACATGGCCACATGACCACCCCACCGCCTGTTAAGGAGTATCTGCAGGACAAGATGGAGGAGACCAGAGAACGCCTCTCTGAGAAGATGGAAGAGACCAAGGACAGGTTCTCTGAGAAGATGGAAGAAACCAGAGATCGTCTGTCGGGGAGGATTGGGGATAACAAGGACAAGTTGGCAGAGAAACTCCAAGAGACTAAAGACAAAGTGTCTTTCAGAAAGAAGCCGGAGTAGATATCATGTTAATTCCTGGATATGATTAAATATATGTTCATATGGCCACTATAGCCCTTAAAAAGGATGGGTGGACACATCGCCCTAAACTGACTTCCTCAGACACCACATACTCATAACATCAAAGCATTTCTCTTCTCACCTCCATGTCTGCTTGACTGCAAATGGTAAGCTGCTGCACCTGCTCCAATAGGTTACAATGGATCTGGTAAGGAGAAAAATAGGTATATGGAGTTAAATGTAGAAAAATACATATGTTGAAAAATGGGTGCTATATTTTCTGGGAAATATTTAGATGGAGTGATTCCAGAAGAACATGGTATGTGTGGTAGAGGAGTGGGCTTTGAATTGTTTCACTGCAGAAGTAGACTATTAAACAATTAAGGTCCGCAGTCAGTCACAACCACAATATTCACACTGGCTCATGTTACAAGAAGGTTATTGTTGTTTTTACAATGTTATATTGAGAGATGTATCTGAAATATTAAAAAGTACTTGTCCTCCATTGGCTTGCCAATTAAAACAGAACTATTCACAGTGAGATGTGCTACACGGTTTTCTAGGTTTTCAGCTGAAAAACTCAAATATAACGGTGTTATTGGTGCAGTCTGAACCATGTTGACGACATTTGGAGGAGGAAGCCTTAATGTCAAACTGACATTTCCTTTTGCAACACCATTAACATCAACACCATTAACATCAACACCATTACCATCAACACCATTTACAACACCATTAACATCAACACCATTACCATCAACACCATTAACATCAACACCATTTACAACACCATTAACATCAACACCATTACCATCAACACCATTTACAACACCATTAAATTCAAATCAAATATTATTTGTCACATGCTTCTTAAACACCAGATGTAGACTAACAGTGAAATGCTTCCTTTCGGGCCCTTCTCAACAATGCAGAGAGACATAATAACAAGGAATAAATATGCAATCAGTAACGATAACATGGCTATATACACTGGGTACCAGTACTGAGTCAATGATAACATGGCTGTATACACGGGGTACCAGTACTGAGTTAACGATAACATGGCTGTATACACGGGGTACCAGTACTGAGTCAATGATAACATAGCTATATACACGGGGTACCAGTACTGAGTTAATGATAACATGGCTATATACACGGGGTACCAGTACTGAGTCAATGATAACATGGCTATATACACTGGGTACCAGTACTGAGTCAATGATAGCTTGGCTATATACACGGGGTACCAGTACTGAGTCAATGATAACATGGCTATATACACGGGGTACCAGTACTGAGTCAATGATAACATGGCTATATACACTGGGTACCAGTACTGAGTCAATGATAGCTTGGCTATATACACTGGCTACCAGTACTGAGTCAATGATAACATGGCTGTATACACGGGGTACCAGTACTGAGTCAATGATAACATGGCTGTATACACGGGGTACCAGTACTGAGTCAATGATAAGGGGTAAAGGATAGATAAGACAGTAACAGCAGTATACTGTAGGTAGGGGTAAAGGATAGATAATAGACAGTAACAGCAGTATACTGTAGGTAGGGGGATAGATAAGACAGTAACAGCAGTATACTGTAGGTAGGGGTAAAGGGTAGATAATAGACAGTAACAGCAGTATACTGTAGGTAGGGGTAAAGGATAGATAATAGACAGTAACAGCAGTATACTGTAGGTAGGGGTAAAGGATAGATAATAGACAGTAACAGCAGTATACTGTAGGTAGGGGTAAAGGATAGATAATAGACAGTAGCAGCAGTATACTGTAGGTAGGGGTAAAGGATAGATAATAGACAGTAACAGCAGTATACTGTAGGTAGGGGTAAAGGATAGATAATAGACAGTAACAGCAGTATACTGTAGGTAGGGGTAAAGGATAGATAATAGACAGTAACAGCAGTATACTGTAGGTAGGGGTAAAGGGTAGATAATAGACAGTAACAGCAGTATACTGCAGGTAGGGGTAAAGGATATATAATAGACAGTAACAGCAGTATACTGTAGGTAGGGGTAAAGGATAGATAATAGACAGTAACAGCAGTATACTGTAGGTAGGGGTAAAGGATAGGTAATAGACAGTAACAGCAGTATACTGTTGGTAGGGATAAAGGGTAGATAATAGACAGTAACAGCAGTATACTGTAGGTAGGGGTAAAGGATAGATAATAGACAGTAACAGCAGTATACTGTAGGTAGGGGTAAAGTGACTAGGCAACAGGATAGATAATAACCAGTAACAGCAGCGAATGTGATGAGTCAAGAGTTAGTGCAAAAAGGATCAACACAAATGTAAACACAACATGTAAAGTGCTGGTCCCATGTTTCATGAGCTGAAATAAGATCCCAGAAATGTTCAATACGCACAAAAAGCTTATTTCTCTCAAATTTTGTGCTCAAATATGTTTACATCCCTTTTAGTTTAAACAGCATGATCCTTACACAGGTGCACCTTGTGCTGGGGACAATAAAAGGCCACTCTAAAATGTAAGGATCTGTGCACAATTCCTGGAAGCTGAAAATGTCCCAGTTCTTTCATGGCCTGCATACTAACCTGACATGTCACCCATTGAGCATGTTTGGGATGCTCTGGATCGACGTGTACAACAGCTTGTTCCAGTTCCCGCCAATATCCAGCAACTTTGCACAGCCACTGAAGAGGAGTGGGACAACATTCCACAGGCTACAATCAACAGCCTGATCAACTCTATGTGAAGGAGATGTGTCGCGTTGCATGAGGCAAATGGTCACACCAGATACGGACTGGTTTTCTGATCCACACCCCTACCTTCTTTTAATGTATCTGTGACCAACAGATTCATATCTGTATTCCCGGTCGTGAAATCCATAGATTAGGGCCTAATGAATTTATTTCAATTGGCTGATTTCCTTATATGAACTAACTCAGTAAAACCTTTGAAATTGTTGAATTTATAACGACATGCCACTGGCTTTGAGCAAAGCCAGTGTGTCTATGTATGCGGATGACTCAACACTATACACGTCAGCTACTACAGCGACTGACACCATCCATACCCCATCCATACCCCACAAGACATGCCACCAGAGGTCTGTTTAAACTACTGGCACACAGCTCAGACACCCGTCCATACCCCACAAGACATGCCACCAGAGGTCTGTTTTAAACTACTGGCACACAGCTCAGACACCCATACATACCCCACAAGACATGCCACCAGAGGTCTGTCTAAACTACTGGCACACAGCTCAGACGCCCATCCATACCCCACAAGACATGCCACCAGAGGTCTGTTTAAACTACTGGCACACAGCTCAGACACCCATCCATACCCCACAAGACATGCCACCAGAGCTCTCTTCACGGTCCTCAAGTCCAGAACAGACTATGTGAGGCACACAGTACTACATAGAGCCATGACTACATGGAACTCGAAGCATCAAAAGCATCAATCATCATGAAGCATCAAACACAGACACATGCATACACACACACGATAACATAGGCACTATGCACACACATGGATTTAGTACTGTAGATATGTGGTGGTAGTGGTAGAGTAGGGGCCTGAGGGCACACAGTGTGTTATGAAATCTGTGAATGTATTGTAATGTTTTTTAAATTGTATAAACTGCCTTAATTTTGCTGGACCCCAGGAAAAGGCAGCTAGTTTGGATCCATAATAAATACAAATATGTTTGTTCAGTATGGATATTTAAGTAGTTAACTAATAGCTACCTGGACTAACTATGTAGCAGTCTTATGGCTTGTGGGTAGAAGCTGTTCAGGGTCCTGTTGGTTCCAGACTTGGTGCATCGGTACCGCTTGCTGTGCAGTAGCAGAGAGAACAGTCTGTCTTTTTATTAGTTCCACATAATTCATTGTTGTATCTGAGTATCTACAATAGATACTGCACATATATATTCAACCACAAGGGTGTACTAATGAGCTATGTGAGAAAAATAATATAATATATCCTAATTGAGGACTACTGAAATGATATTATTTCAGTGTAGATAAGGGAAGGTTAAAATAAAAACACGACAACCGGACAAGGCAGTGTATGAATCAAACACATTTGCATATGAATGGAGTGGAAATTAGCTGACTTCGTGATCTGTAAGGTAAGTAACATTAATGTGTCAAGCAGATTTCTTTGCAACGTTTAAGACATGGATTTCATTTTGTAATGTTAACAAGTTACCCAAAAGTAGTTAGAAGTAAGGTTAAAATTTGATTAGCTAAACAAAACTTGTTTAAACAGCGAAATTGTCGCAGAAAAATCAGCCTTTTTTGCACAGTGGGGATGAAAAGAACGGCATTTAGGCTGTAATGAGCTCCAAAATTCAAGTCATTACGTCGTCACACCGTTGATATAGCAACGGACGCTAATCGTTTTGGCTGAGGGGCATTATTTGGTATGACAGGCCAAATCATAGTCTGGCTGTGTGTTGATGGGTGTGGAAGGTACACTGTATATACAAAAGTATGTGGACACCCCTTCAAATGAGTGGATTCAGCTATTTCAGCCACACCCGTTGCTGACAGGTGTATAAAATCGAGCACACCGCCATGCAATCTCCATAGACAAACATTGACAGTTATGGTGGAAAAAAATCACAAACTCTTATACACATGCGCTGTATGAGCCTTAAACCTGTATCAAATCAAATGTATTTGTCACATACACATGGTTAGCAGGTGTTAATGCGAGTGTAGCAAAATGCTTGTGCTTCTAGTTCCGACCATGCAGTAATATCTAACAAGTAATATAACCTAACAATTTCACAACAACTACCTTATACACACAAGTGTAAAGGAATGAATACGAATATGTACATAAAAATATATAAATGAGTGATGGCCGAACGGCATAGGCAAGATGCAGTAGATGGTATAGAGTACAGTATATACATAAGAGATGAGTAATGTTGGGTATGAAAACATTATATAAAGTGGCATTGTTTAAAGTGGCTAGTGATACATTACATCAATTTTACCATTATTAAAGTGGGTGGAGTTGAGTCAGTATGTTGGCAGCAGGCTCTCTGAGTTAGTGATGGCTGTTTAACAGTCTGATGGCCTTGAGATAGAAGCTGTTTTTCAGTCTCTCGGTTCCAGCTTTGATGCACCTGTACTGACCTCGCCTTCTGGATGATAGCGGGTGAACAGACAGTGGCTCGGGTGGTAGTTGTCCTTGATGATCTTTTTGGCCTTCCTGTGACATCGGGTGGTGTAGGTGTCCTGGAGGGCAGGTAGTTTGCTCCCGGTGATGCGTTGTGCAGACAGCACCACCCTCTGGAGAGCCTTCCGGTTATGGGCGGAGCAGCTGCCGTACCAGGCAGTGATACAGCCCGACAGGATGCTCTCGATTGTGCATCTGTAAAAGTTTGTGAGTGTTTTTGGTGACAAGCCGAATTTCTTCAGCCTCCTGAGGTTGAAGAGGCACTGCTGCGCCTTCTTCACCACGCTGTCTGTGTGGGTGGACCATTTCAGTTTGTCCGTGATGTGCACGTCGAGGAATTTAAAACTCTCCACTGCTGTCCCGTCGATGTGGATAGGGGGCTGCTCCCTCTGCTGTTTCCTGAAGTCCACGATCATCTCCTTTGTTTTGTTGACATTGAGTGTGAGGTTTTTTTCCTGACACCACACTCCAGGGAGGAGGTGAGGGCCCTCGTAGGCCGTCTCGTCGTTGTTGGTAATCAAGCCTACTACTGTAGTGTCGTCTGCAAACTTGATGATTGAGTTGGAGGCGTGCATGGCCACGCAGTCATGGGTGAACAGGGAGTACACGAGAGGGCTGAGAACGCACCCTTGTGGGGCCCCAGTGTTGAGGATCAGCGGGATGATGTTGTTACCTACCCTCACCACCTGGGGGCAGCCCCTCAGGAAGTCCAGGACCCAGTTGCACAGGGCGGGGTCAAGACGCGGGGTTTCGAGCTTAATGACGAGTTTGGAGGGTACTATGGTGTTAAATGCTGAGCTATAATCGATGAACAGCATTCTTACATAGGTATTCCTCTTGTCCAGATGGGTTAGGGCAGTGTGATGGCAATTGCGTCGTCTGTGGACCTATTGTGGCGGTAAGCAAATTGGAGTGGGTCTAGGGTGTCAGGTAGGGTGGAGGTGATATGGTCCTTGACTAGTCTCTCAAAGCACTTCACGATGACAGAAGTGAGTGCTACAGGGCGATAGTCATTTAGCTCAGTTACCTTAGCTTTCTTGGGAACAGGAACAATGGTGGCCCTCTTGAAGCATGTGAGGACAGCAGACTGGGATAAGGATTGATTGAATATGTCTGTAAACACACCAGCCAGCTGTTCTGCGCATGCTCTGAGGATGCGGCTGGGGATGCCGTCTGGGCCGGCAGCCTTGCGAGGGTTAACACGTTTAAATGTTTTACTCACGTTGGCTACAGTGAAGGAGAGCCTGCAGGTTTTGGTAGCGGGCTGTGTCAGTGGCACTGTATTGTCCTCAAAGCGAGCAAAAAAGTTGTTTAGTCTGTCTGGAAGCAAGGCATCGTGATCCGCGACAGGCTGATTTTTCTTTTGTAGTCCGTGATTGACTGTAGACCCTGCCACATACCTCGTGTCTGAGCCGTTGAATTGTGACTTCACTTTGTCTCTGTACTGACGCTTAGCTTGTTTGATTGCCTTGCGGAGGGAATAGCTACACTGTTTGTATTCGGTCATGTTTCTGGTCACGTCGCCCTGATTAAAAGCAGTGGTTCGTGAGTTCAGTTTTGCACGAATGCTGCCATCAATCCACGGTTTCTGGTTGGGGAATGTTTTAATAGACGCTGTGGGTACAACATCACCGATGTACTTGTTAATAAACTCGCACACCGAATCAGCGTATTCGTCAATGTTGTTGTTTGCCGCAATGCAGAACATATCCCAGTCCATGTGATCGAAGCAATTCCATGTGGAATCCGATTGGTCGGACCAGCGTTGAACAGACCTGAGCGCGGGTGCTTCCTGTTTTAGTTTCTGTCTATAGGCTGGGAGCAACAAAATGGAGTCGTGGTCAGCTTTTCCGAAGGGAGGGCGGGGGAGGGCCTTATATGCGTCGCGGAAGTTAGAATAACAGTGGTCTAGGGTTTTGCCAGCCCTGGTAGCACAATCAATATGCTGATAGAATTTGGGGAGCCTTGTTTTCAGATTAGCCTTGTTAAAATCCCCGGCTACAATAAATGCAGCCTCAGGATATGTGGTTTCCAGTTTACATAGAGTCCAATGAAGTTCTTTCAGGGCCGTCGATGTGTCTGCTTGAGGGGGATATACACAACTGATTATGATCGAAGAGAATTCTCTTGGTAGATAATGCGGTGGGCATTTGATAGTGAGGAATTCTAAGTCAGGTGAACAAAAGGACTTGAGTTACTGTATAGTGTTATGATCACACCACGTCTCGTTAATCATAAGGCATAGACCCCCGCCCTTCTTCTTACCAGAGAGATGCTCGTTTCTGTCGGCGCGATGCGTGAAGAAACCGGGTGGCTGTACCGACTCAGATGTGTCTCGAGTGAGCCATGTTTCCGTGAAACAAAGAACATTACAGTCTCGGATGTCTCTCTGGAATGCTACCCTTGCTCGGATTTTGTCTACCTTGTTGTCACGAGACTGGACATTGGCGAGTAGTATGCTCGGGAGCGGTGCACGATGTGCTCGTCTACGGATCCTCACCAGCGACAATTCTATCATCAGAAAGAGGTAACAAAACTGCCGTTATCACTTGTTTGTACGCTATGTTCCCATCATGATCTCACACACCTGCTAAACTGACACGTAGACAAAGGTTGTAAAAGCCGAGACCCAACTCTGTTCGTTGGGCTCTTAACGCTGCACTGTTGAGTGACTGTTCACCAGCTCCAGATTTGCAAATCTTACAATAAAAAGTTGTTTTGAAGAATCTGCAGTCTCTTCTTCCTTTTGGTTAGAATTTCTACACCACTGTAGAATGGCCTTACTGAAGAGCTCAGTGACTTTCAATGTGGTACTGTCATAGGATGCCACCTTTTCAACCAGTCAGTTTGTCAAATGCCTGCCTTGCTAGAGGTGCCCCGGTCAACTGTAAGCGCTTCTATTGTGAAGTGGAAATGTCTAGGAGAAACAATTGCTCAGCCATGAAGTAGGCCACACAAGCTCACAGAACGGGAGTGCTGAAGCGCGTATCGCATAAAAATCGTCAGTAACACTCAGAACCAAGTTCCAACGTCAGGACAAGAACTGTTCCCTTGGGCGCTTCATTAAATGGGTTTCCGTGGCCGAGCAGCCGCACACAAGCCTAAGATCACCATGTGCAATGCCAAGCTTCTTCTGGACGCTTGGCAAAAGATTGAATGAATAGGTGAATGAAAAATGAAATGCAAATGAGTATGAAACATCAGTCTACACTTGAACACCATGCACCAAGAGACTGAAAACACTGGATTAAACAAACTTTATTATACAGAATTAATTGTTTTGCATAAATTATTCATCACCCCAAAGATTAACATTAGTCTCAGATGTCATCTTCTCATCCACCAGTCAGTCAGACAGAACCACCTCATCCACCAGTCAGTCAGTCAGTCAGTCAGTCAGTCAGAACCACCTCATCCACCAGTCAGTCAGTCAGGCAGAACCACCTCATCCACCAGTCAGTCAGTCAGTCAGAACCACCTCATCCACCAGTCAGAACCACCTCATCCACCAGTCAGTCAGTCAGTCAGAACCACCTCATCCACCAGTCAGTCAGTCAGTCAGTCAGAACCACCTCATCCACCAGTCAGTCAGTCAGTCAGAACCACCTCATCCACCAGTCAGTCAGAACCACCTCATCCACCAGTCAGTCAGTCAGTCAGTCAGAACCACCTCATCCACCAGTCAGTCAGTCAGTCAGTCAGGCAGAACCACCTCATCCACCAGTCAGTCAGTCAGTCAGTCAGGCAGAACCACCTCATCCACCAGTCAGTCAGTCAGGCAGAACCACCTCATCCACCAGTCAGTCAGTCAGGCAGAACCACCTCCACCAGTCAGTCAGTCAGGCAGAACCACCTCATCCACCAGTCAGTCAGTCAGGCAGAACCACCTCATCCACCAGTCAGTCAGTCAGGCAGAACCACCTCATCCACCAGTCAGTCAGTCAGGCAGAACCACCTCATCCACCAGTCAGTCAGTCAGTCAGAACCACCTCATCCACCAGTCAGTCAGTCAGTCAGTCAGAACCACCTCATCCACCAGTCAGTCAGTCAGTCAGTCAGAACCACCTCATCCACCAGTCAGTCAGTCAGTCAGTCAGAACCACCTCATCCACCAGTCAGTCAGTCAGTCAGTCAGAACCACCTCATCCACCAGTCAGTCAGTCAGTCAGTCAGTCAGAACCACCTCATCCACCAGTCAGTCAGTCAGTCAGTCAGAACCACCTCATCCACCAGTCAGTCAGTCAGTCAGGCAGAACCACCTCATCCACCAGTTAGTCAGTCAGGCAGAACCACCTCATCCACCAGTCAGTCAGTCAGGCAGAACCACCTCATCCACCAGTCAGTCAGTCAGGCAGAACCACCTCATCCACCAGTCAGTCAGTCAGGCAGAACCACCTCATCCACCAGTCAGTCAGTCAGGCAGAACCACCTCATCCACCAGTCAGTCAGTCAGTCAGGCAGAACCACCCCATCCACAGGGTCATTTACATTATGCAGAACCCTCCACAATATTACCTGGAACCCACTTAGGGTTGCAAAACTCTGGTAACTTTCCAAAAGTTCCCTGGTTTTCAAGGAAAAAAAGGTTCTGGGATGTCCTGTTTATTCTCTCCTAATTCCAAGAATTGTTTCAACCTGGATTTCTGTAAAACCAGGACATTTTTGGAGTTACTCTAAACCCACCCATTATGTCTTAGAGCCCACCCCAATATCACCAGTGGTTCCCTCTCTCACCATACCTAAACCATAACCCATACTCCCATGGAGTTCTCCTGCAAAACATCAGACACCCCATAATGCCTTAACCAGTCAGATACACCCCACCCAGTCAGTCAGATAAACCCCATAATGCCTTAACCAGTCAGATATACCCCACCCAGTCAGTCAGATAAACCCCATAATGCCTTAACCAGTCAGATAAACCACACCCAGTCAGTCAGATAAACCACACCCAGTCAGTCAGATACACCCCAACCAGTCAGTCAGATAAACCCCAACCAGTCAGTCAGATAAACCCCAACCAGTCAGTCAGATAAACCCCAACCAGTCAGTCAGATAAACCCCAACCAGTCAGTCAGATAAACCCCAACCAGTCAGTCAGATAAACCCCACCCAGTCAGTCAGATAAACCCCACCCAGTCAGTCAGATAAACCCCACCCAGTCAGTCAGATAAACCCCACCCAGTCAGTCAGATAAACCCCACCCAGTCAGTCAGATAAACCCCACCCAGTCAGTCAGATAAACCCCACCCAGTCAGTCAGATAAACCCCACCCAGTCAGTCAGATAAACCCCACCCAGTCAGATAAACCCCACCCAGTCAGATAAACCCCACCCAGTCAGATAAACCATCAGGATACTTCATTCACTAGCATAAGTCAATACTGACATAAAACCCACTCTAGAACCCTGATCTAGAACCCTGATCGAGGAGTCCGTGTGGTTCTTGATTAGTATAAAAAAGGGTTCAGAGGTGTTTCTGGGAGGTTGGTCTGCAGGGTGAGGGAGTTCTCTTTCCATTCCTCTGTGTGTGTGTGTGTGTGTGTGTGTTTGAGTGTTCATGCAACAAGCAGCATCATCAAGCCACTCCGTTAGCCAGGCATCAGCTGAGCTTTCTTTCTGTTAAAGGAAACACAAGAAAAGCAAACCAATCATCTATCAGTCAGACATGGTTTCACACATCATGTTCTGACTCATAGGTATTTTACTAACAGAGACAAATTAGAAGTATTACTTGAACGTGTCAATTACAACTTAAACAATGAGTGTTTATAGTCAAAGAACTAATGCGACTAATGATTAGACACTTAACAGTTGTGTATTTTCTAAACTAGACCTTCATAAATCATAGCTCTACATCTATACACAGTACATTCCTCTCCATACAAATGACTCACAACAGAGGAAATCAAACAGAATGCAAACGTTAGTTCTCGGAAAGCCTCAAGGACTTCCTAGAATGCTCTGATCATTCATATAAATTAAATTATTAATTTATTACTGGTTAATATTGTGTAACATGCTTGGATGAACCTAGAGGACCACAATGGAAATAACCCTCAAAGCTCTATTGTGTTTTAATCCTCCAGCATTTTAATGCATGTGCTGTCACAGGCTGGAACAGCCTTTTCCAAATCAATCAGACCAATCAGACCAATCAGACCAATCAACCAATCAGACCCTACCTTCCAGCGGAGGATGCTTGCAGCAGGACGTGTTGTGGTCCCCCTGCTGTACTGGGGACTGCAGCCTGACTGGAAGAGCCAGCCACTGGGCTACCATCTCCTCTCAGGATGGCCGTACACTTCCAGTTATCCATGTAGTTGGCTGGGGAGAGAGATCGACACAGAGATGACAAAAGGACAGGGAGAAAGGGGAGAGAGCAGAGTCAAAAGGATGGATGGGAAGGCTGACATCTTTGACACACCTACTGTATACTTTTTATATATGCCATTTAGCAGAAGCTTTTATCCAAAGCAACTTAGTCATGTGAGCATACATTTTTCTTAATGTATGGGTGTTCCTGGGAATCAAACCCACAACAAGACAGTTCTAATTTTGTTTCGTTAGACCAGAGGACATTTCTCCAAAAAGTATGATCTTTGTCCCCATGTGCAGTTGCAAACCGTAGTCTGGCTTTTATATGGCGGTTTTGGAGCAGTGGCTTCTTCCTTGCTAAGCGGCCTTTCAGGTTATGTCGATATAGGACTCGTTTTACTGTGGATATAGATACTTTTGTACCTGTTTCTTCCAGCATCTTCACAAGGTCCTTTACTGTTCTGGGATTGATTTTCACTTTTCGCACCAAAGTACGTTCATCTCTAGGAGAGAGAACGTGTCTCCTTCCTGAGCGGTATGATGGCTGAATGGTCCCATGGTGTTTATACTTGCGTACTATTGTTTGTACAGATGAACATGGTACCTTCATGCGTTTGGAAATTGCTCCCAAGGATGAACCAGACTTATGGAGGTCGACAATTTTTTTCTGAGGTCTTGGCTGATTTCTTTTAATTTCCCCATGACATCAAGTAAAGAGGCACTGAGTTTGAAGGTAGGCCTTGAAATACATCCACAGGTACACCTCCAATTGACTCAAATGATGTCAATTAGTCTATCAGAAGCTTCTAAAGCCATGACATAATTTTCTGGAATTGTCCAAGCTGTTTAAAGGCACAGTCAACTTAGTGTATGTAAACTTCTGACCCACTGGAATTGTGATACAGTGAATTATAAGTGAAATAATCTGTCTGTAAACAATTGTTGGAAAAATTGTGTCATGCACAAAGTAGATGTCCTAACCGACTTGCCAAAACTATAGTTTGTATACAAGAAATTTGTGGAGTGGTTGAAAAATTAGGTTTAATGACTCCAACATAAGTGTTTGTTTGTAAACTTCAGACTTCAACTGTACATTACTACATAAAGTATTTCATCCCCTTGGCATTTTTCCTATTTGTTGCATTACAACCTGTAATTTAAATGTTTTTTTATTTATTTATTTGGATTTCCTGTAATGGACAAACAAAATAGTCCAAATTCGTGAAGATTAAAAAAAAAAGAAAAGTGGTGCATGCATATGTATTCACCCCCTTCGCTATGAAGCCCCTAAATAAGATCTGATGCAACCAATTACCTTCAGAAGTCACATAGTTAGTTAAATAAAGTCCACCTGTGTGCAATCTAAGTGTCACATGATCTCAGTAAAGATACACACACCTGTTCTGAAAGCCCCCCCCCCCCCCCCCCCGAGTCTGCAATACCACTAAGCAAGGGGCACCATGAAGACCAAGGAGCTCTCCAAACAGGTCAGTGACAAAGTTGTGGAGAAGTACAGATCAGGGTTGGGTTATAAAAAAAATATCAGAAACTTTGAACATCCCACGGAGCACCATTTAAATCCATTATTAAAAAATGTAAAGAATATGGCACCACAACAAACCTGCCAAGAGTGGGCCGCCCACCAAAACTCACAGACCAGGCAAGGAGGGCATTAAATCAGAGGCAACAAAGAGACCAAAGATAACCCTGAAGGAACTGCAAAGCTCCACAGCGGAGATTGGAGTATCTGTCCATAGGACCACTTTAAGCCGTACACTCCACAGAGCTGGGCTTTATGGAAGAGTGGCCAGAAAAAAGCCATAGCTTAAAGAAAAAAAATAAGTAAACACGTTTGGTGTTCGCCAAAAGGCATGTGGGAGACTTCCCAAACACATGGAAGAAGGTACTCTGGTCAGATGAGACTAAAATTGAGATTTTTGGCCATCAAGGAGAAACGCTATGTCTGGCGCAAACCCAACACCTCTCATCACCCCAAGAGCACCATCCCCACAGTGAAGCATGGTGGTGGCAGCATCATGCCGTGGGGATGTTTTTCCATCGGTAGGGACTGGGAAACTGGTCAGAATTGAAGGAATGATGAATGGCGCTAAATACAGCGAAATTCTTGAGGGAAACCAGTTTCAGTCTTCCAGAGATTTGAGATTGGGACGGAGGTTCACATTCCAGCAGGACAATGGCCCTAAGCATACTGCTAAAGCAACACTCGAGTGGTTTAAGGGGCTAACATTTAAATGTCTTGGAATGGCCTCGTCAAAGCCCAGACCTCAATCCAATTGAGAATCTGTGCTATGACATAGATTGCTGTACACCAGGGGAACCCATCCAACTTGAAGGAGCTGGAGCAGTTTTGCCTTGAAGAATGGGCAAAAATCCCAGTGGCTAGATGTGCCAAGCTTATAGAGACATACCCCAAGAGACTTGCAGCTGTATTTGCTGCAAAAGGAGGCTCTACAAAGTATTGACTTTGGGGGGGGTGAATAGTTATGCACACTCAAGTTCCGTTTTTTTAATCTAATTTCTTGTTTGTTTCACAATAAAAATATTTTGCATCTGCAAAGTGGTAGGCATGTTGTGTAAATCAAATGATACAAACCCCACCAAAATGCATTTTAATTCCAGGTTGTAAGGCAACAAAATAGGAAAAATGCCAAGGGGGTGAATACTTTCGCAAGCCACTGTACTAATACTACTCTACTTTTCCAGAGCCTGACACAGCAGTCATCCCCTGAGGAGCCCAGCAAGGTGCTCGATGGTAACAGATTTTGGCCTGCCTACGATCTGTGGACCGACCATGGTCTACTATCACCCAGGAGCCCGTGTTCATGACATCAACTCCCTCCTACACACGGTTCTGGTCAACTACTCCAATATTGACACCATTGTCACTCAATTAGGTTTTAACAACCTTCGTTTTATGCAATCTGAGGAACTGAGGGAGGACTACAAACATTCTTTTTAAACACCCTCTCTAGCACAGCGAAAAATGTCTGGTCTACCCAAGAATTCCATTGGTCAACTACAAAACATACAGAATGCTGCAGCGTGGGTACTGACCAAGTCCAGACGGAGAGAACACATTACACTGGTTTTAAGGTCTCTGCACTGGCTGCCTGTGAGTTTTAGAATTCATTTTAGGATTCTTCTATTGGTTTTTAAATAAATCCACAATTGTGCACCACAATACATGTCAGACATGCTTTAAAGTTATGTACCCAGTAGGTCCCTCAGGTCCTCTGGCACTGGCCAGGACCTAGGACCAAGAGGCATGGAGAGGCAGCCTTTAGTTGTTATGCCCCCAGCCTGTGGAAAAGCCTGAGAACCTGAGGGGACCTGAAACTGTGGACACATTTAAAAGAGATCTTAAAAGGTCTATACTAACACCAGGTCTATACTAACACCAGGTCTATACTAAGTCTATACTAACACCAGGTCTATACTAACACCAGGTCTATACTAAGTCTATACTAACACCAGGTCTATACTAACACCAGGTCTATACTAAGTCTATACTAACACCAGGTCTATACTAACACCAGGTCTATACTAAGTCTATACTAACACCAGGTCTACACTAACACTAGGGTCTACACTAACACTAGGGTCTATACTAACACTAGGGTCTATACTAACACTAGGGTCTATACTAACACTAGGGTCTATACTAACACTAGGGTCTATACTAACACCAGGTCTACACCAACACCAGGTCTACACCAACACCAGGTCTACACCAGGTCTACACCAACACCAGGTCTACACCAACACCAGGTCTACACCAACACCAGGTCTACACCAACACCAGGTCTATACTAGGTCTATACTAACACCAGGTCTATACTAACACCAGGTCTATACCAACACCAGGTCTATACCAACACCAGGTCTACACCAACACCAGGTCTACACCAACACCAGGTCTACACCAACACCAGGTCTATACTAGGTCTATACTAACACCAGGTCTACACTAACACCAGGTCTACACTAACACTAGGGTCTACACTAACACTAGGGTCTATACTAACACTAGGGTCTATACTAACACTAGGGTCTATACTAACACTAGGGTCTATACTAACACTAGGGTCTATACTAACACTAGGGTCTATACTAACACCAGGTCTACACCAACACCAGGTCTACACCAACACCAGGTCTACACCAACACCAGGTCTACACCAGGTCTACACCAAGTCTACACCAACACCAGGTCTACACCAACACCAGGTCTACACCAACACCAGGTCTACACCAACACCAGGTCTATACTAGGTCTATACTAACACCAGGTCTACACCAACACCAGGTCTACACCAACACCAGGTCTACACCAACACCAGGTCTACACCAACACCAGGTCTACACCAACACCAGGTCTATACTAGGTCTATACTAACACCAGGTCTACACTAACACCAGGTCTACACTAACACCAGGTCTACACTAACACCAGGTCTACACTAACACCAGGTCTACACTAACACCAGGTCTACACTAACACCAGGTCTATACTAACACCAGGTCAATACTAACACCAGGTCTACACTAACACCAGGTCTATACTAGGTCTACACCAACACCAGGTCTACACCAACACCAGGTCTACACCAACACCAGGTCTACACCAACACCAGGTCTATACTAGGTCTACACCAACACCAGGTCTACACCAACACCAGGTCTACACCAACACCAGGTCTACACCAACACCAGGTCTGGGTTGGCGCCCCCCCCCTTGGGTTGTGCTGTGGCGGACATCTTTGTGGGCTATACTCGGCCTTGTCTTCGGACGGTAAGTTGGTGGTTGTAGATATCCCTCTAGTGGTGTGGGGGCTGTGCTTTGGCAAAGTGGGTGGGGTTATATCCTGCCTGTTTGGCCCTGTCCGGGGGTATCATCGGATGGGGCCACAGTGTCTTCTGATCCCTCCTGTCTCAGCCTCCAGTATTTATGCTGCAGTAGTTTATGTGTCGGGGGGCTAGGGTCAGTCTGTTACATCTGGAGTATTCTCTTGTCTTATCCGGTGTCCTGTGTGAATGTAAATATGCTCTCTCTAATTCTCTCTTTCTTTCTCTCTCTCGGAGGACCTGAGCCCTAGGACCATGCCTCAGGACTACCTGGCATGATGACTCCTTGCTGTCCCCAGTCCACCTGGCCATGCTGCTGCTCCAGTTTCAACTGTTCTGCCTGCGGCTACGGAACCCTGACCTGTTCACCGGACGTGCTTGTTGCACCCTCGACAATTACTATGATTATTATTATTTGACCATGCTGGTCATTTACGAACATTTTAACATCTTGACCATGTTCTGTTATAATATCCACCCGGCACAGCCAGAAGAGGACTGGCCACCCCTCATAGCCTGGTTCCTCTCTAGGTTTCTTCCTAGGTTTTTGGCCTTTCTCAGGAGTTTTTCCTAGGGAGTTTTTCCCAGCCACCGTGCTTCTTTCACATGCATTGCTTGCTGTTTGGGGTTTTAGGCTGGATTTCTGTACAGCACTTTGAGATTTCAGCTGATGTACGAAGGGCTATATAAATAAATTTGATTTGATTTCTACACCAACACCAGGTCTACACCAACACCAGGTCTACACTAACACCAGGTCTACACTAACACCAGGTCTATACAAACACCAGGTCTACACTAACACCAGGTCTATACTAACACCAGGTCTACACTAAGACCAGGTCTACACTAAGACCAGGTCTATACAAACACCAGGTCTATACTAACACCAGGTCTATACTAACACCAGGTCTACACTAACACCAGGTCTATACTAGGTCTACACTAACACCAGGTCTACACTAACACCAGGTCTACACTAACACCAGGTCTACACTAACACCAGGTCTACACTAACACCAGGTCTACACTAAGACCAGGTCTACACTAAGACCAGGTCTACACTAACACCAGGTCTACACTAACACCAGGTCTACACTAGGTCTACACCAACACCAGGTCTACACCAACACCAGGTCTACACCAACACCAGGTCTACACCAACACCAGGTCTATACCAACACCAGGTCTATACCAACACCAGGTCTACACCAACACCAGGTCTACACTAACACCAGGTCTACACTAACACCAGGTCTACACTAACACCAGGTCTACACTAACACCAGGTCTACACTAACACCAGGTATATACTAGGTCTATACTAACACCAGGTCTACACTAACACCAGGTCTACACTAACACCAGGTCTACACAAGGTCTATACTAACACCAGGTCTATACTAACACCCGGTCTACACTAACACCAGGTCTACACTAACACCAGGTCTACACTAACACCAGGTCTACACTAACACCAGGTCTACACTAACACCAGGTCTATACTAAGTCTATACTAACACCAGGTCTATACTAACACCAGGTCTATACTAACACCAGGTCTATACTAACACTAGGTCTATACTAACACTAGGGTCTATACTAACACTAGGGTCTATACTAACACTAGGGTCTATACTAACACCAGGGTCTATACTAACACCAGGTCTACACTAACACCAGGTCTACACTAGGTCTACACCAACACCAGGTCTACACCAACACCAGGTCTACACCAACACCAGGTCTACACCAACACCAGGTCTACACCAACACCAGGTCTATACTAGGTCTACACCAACACCAGGTCTACACCAACACCAGGTCGACACCAACACCAGGTCTATACTAGGTCTATACTAACACCAGGTCTACACCAACACCAGGTCTACACCAACACCAGGTCTACACCAACACCAGGTCTACACCAACACCAGGTCTACACCAACACCAGGTCTACACCAACACCAGGTCTACACTAAGACCAGGTCTATACTAACACCAGGTCTATACTAACACCAGGTCTACACTAACACCAGGTCTATACTAGGTCTACACTAACACCAGGTCTACACTAACACCAGGTCTACACTAAGACCAGGTCTACACTAAGACCAGGTCTACACTAAGACCAGGTCTATACTAACACCAGGTCTACACTAACACCAGGTCTACACTAACACCAGGTCTATACTAAGACCAGGTCTATACTAACACCAGGTCTACACTAACACCAGGTCTACACTAACACCAGGTCTATACTAGGTCTACACTAACACCAGGTCTACACTAACACCAGGTCTACACTAACACCAGGTCTATACTAACACCAGGTCTACACCAACACCAGGTCTACACCAACACCAGGTCTACACCAACACCAGGTCTATACCAACACCAGGTCTATACTAACACCAGGTCTATACTAACACTAGGGTCTAAACTAACACCAGGTCTACACTAACACCAGGTCTACACTAACACCAGGTCTATACTAGGTCTATACTAACACTAGGTCTACACTAACACCAGGTCTATACTAGGTCTATACTAATACCAGGTCTATACTAGCTCTGTACTAATACCAGATCTATACTAGCTCTGTACTAATACCAGATCTATACTAACACTAGGTCTATACTAATACTAGCTCTGTACTAATACCAGGTCTATACTAGCTCTGTACTAATACCAGATCTATACTAACACTAGGTCTATACTAATACTAGCTCAGTACTAATACCAGGTCTATACTAATATCAGGTCTATACTTACACTAGGTCTATACTAGCTCTATACTAATACCAGATCTATACTAATACCAGTATATACCAGGTCTATACTAATACCAGGTCTATACTAGCTCAGTACTAATACCAGGTCTATACTAATACCAGATCTATACTAGCTCTGTACTAATACCAGATCTATACTAACACTAGGTATATACTAATACTAGCTCAGTACTAATACCAGGTCTATACTAATACCAGGTATATACACTACCTTTCCAGAGCCTGACACAGCCATCATCCCCCGAGGAGGCCAGCAGGGTGCTGCTGATGTTCCAGGAGACTCTCCACACCTGGGAGTTGTGGTTGTCAAACTGGGCCACGATCTGAACCTGCAGCTTAGTGGGACCCGACGACCCCGCTGTGACCTCTCTCCTGTAGAAACACAGAGACCAGCAGGATAGGGTTAGAGGATAGGGTCAAACTGGGCCAGGATCTGAACCTGCAGCTTAGCGGGACCAGACGACCCCGCTGTGACCTCTCTCCTGTAGAAACACAGAGACCAGCAGGATAGGGTTAGAGGATAGGGTCAAACTGGGCCAGGATCTGAACCTGCAGCTTAGCGGGACCAGACGACCCCGCTGTGACCTCTCTCCTGTAGAAACACAGAGACCAGCAGGATGCTGTGACCTCTCTCCTGTGGAAACACAGAGACCAGCAGGATGCTGTGACCTCTCTCCTGTGGAAACACAGAGACCAGCAGGATGCTGTGACCTCTCTCCTGTAGAAACACAGAGACCAGCAGGATGCTGTGACCTCTCCCCTGTAGAAACACAGAGACCAGCAGGATGCTGTGACCTCTCCCCTGTAGAAACACAGAGACCAGCAGGATGCTGTGACCTCTCTCCTGTAGAAACACAGAGACCAGCAGGATGCTGTGACCTCTCTCCTGTAGAAACACAGAGACCAGCAGGATGCTGTGACCTCTATCCTGTAGAACAGGGACGTGATCGGGGTATCAGACAATCAAGACGGATATTTGTTTAGGGGTAAGTCAGTGATGAGATACAATGGCCACTTCAGAAACATCAGTTAAGAAGTCACACCGAGTCAGCCTGGAAATGACTTGCACTGCAAACACTAACCAGCATGATGATGCTCCACTGTGACCTGGCTGGTTGTGAATCCTGTCTCAGAAGAGATATTACTACAGGATGCGTGTAGGAGCATGTCCTTTAAACAAATAAACTCACCTCATTGGTATCAGCTTGAAGATGCGTACGTCTTTGGTGGCGATGGCGAGCACATGAAAAGAGCGTCCCAAGTTGGGAGCAAAGGCAATGTCATGGACTGGATCTGTCACCGTCATCAGATGTTCTGCCTTAGCATACTTCCTGATAAAAATTATTATAATAATCAATAAAACATGGGATTCATATACTTCCCTTCTACAACAACAGACCATTGGAAGAAGCCATTCAGACTCCATGCATTCAATCACAACATGGTGGCAGTCTGCCCTGAGACATGGCTCCTATATAGTGGAGTCCCGGGTTGTTTGCCCTGAGACATGGCTCCTATAGTGGAGTCCCGGGTTGTTTGCCCTGAGACATGGCTCCTATAGTGGAGTCCCGGGTTGTTTGCCCTGAGACATGGCTCCTATATAGTGGAGTCCCGGGTTGTTTGCCCTGAGACATGGCTCCTATAGTGGAGTCCCGGGTTGTTTGCCCTGAGACATGGCTCCTATATAGTGGAGTCCCGGGTTGTTTGCCCTGAGACATGGCTCCTATAGTGGAGTCCCGGGTTGTTTGTCCTGAGACATGGCTCCTATAGTGGAGTCCCGGGTTGTTTGAGACATGGCTCCTATAGTGGAGTCCCGGGTTGTTTGAGACATGGCTCCTATATAGTGGAGTCCCGGGTTGTTTGCCCTGAGACATGGCTCCTATATAGTGGAGTCCCGGGTTGTTTGCCCTGAGACATGGCTCCTATAGTGGAGTCCCGGGTTGTTTGTCCTGAGACATGGCTCCTATAGTGGAGTCCCGGGTTGTTTGCCCTGAGACATGGCTCCTATAGTGGAGTCCCGGGTTGTTTGCCCTGAGACATGGCTCCTATAGTGGAGTCCCGGGTTGTTTGCCCTGAGACATGGCTCCTATATAGTGGAGTCCCGGGTTGTTTGCCCTGAGACATGGCTCCTATAGTGGAGTCCCGGGTTGTTTGCCCTGAGACATGGCTCCTATAGTGGAGTCCCGGGTTGTTTGTCCTGAGACATGGCTCCTATAGTAGAGTCCCGGGTTGTTTGTCCTGAGACATGGCTCCTATAGTGGAGTCCCGGGTTGTTTGCCCTGAGACATGGCTCCTATATAGTGGAGTCCCGGGTTGTTTGCCCTGAGAAATGGCTCCTATAGTGGAGTCCCGGGTTGTTTGCCCTGAGACATGGCTCCTATAGTGGAGTCCCGGGTTGTTTGTCCTGAGACATGGCTCCTATAGTGGAGTCCCGGGTTGTTTGAGACATGGCTCCTATATAGTGGAGTCCCGGGTTGTTTGCCCTGAGACATGGCTCCTATATAGTGGAGTCCCGGGTTGTTTGCCCTGAGACATGGCTCCTATATAGTGGAGTCCCGGGTTGTTTGCCCTGAGACATGGCTCCTATAGTGGAGTCCCGGGTTGTTTGTCCTGAGACATGGCTCCTATAGTGGAGTCCCGGGTTGTTGTCCTGAGACATGGCTCCTATAGTGGAGTCCCGGGTTGTTTGTCCTGAGACATGGCTCCTATATAGTGGAGTCCCGGGTTGTTTGCCCTGAGACATGGCTCCTATATAGTGGAGTCCCGGGTTGTTTGCCCTGAGACATGGCTCCTATAGTGGAGTCCCGGGTTGTTTGTCCTGAGACATGGCTCCTATAGTGGAGTCCCGGGTTGCTTGAGACATGGTCCCTATAGTGGAGTCCCGGGTTGTTTGCCCTGAGACATGGCTCCTATAGTGGAGTCCCGGGTTGTTTGCCCTGAGACATGGCTCCTATAGTGGAGTCCCGGGTTGTTTGCCCTGAGACATGGCTCCTATAGTGGAGTCCCGGGTTGTTTGCCCTGAGACATGGCTCCTATAGTGGAGTCCCGGGTTGTTTGCCCTGAGACATGGCTCCTATAGTGAAGTCCCGGGTTGTTTGCCCTGAGACATGGCTCCTATAGTGGAGTCCCGGGTTGTTTGAGACATGGCTCCTATAGTGGAGTCCCGGGTTGTTTGAGACATGGCTCCTATAGTGGAGTCCCGGGTTGTTTGTCCTGAGACATGGCTCCTATAGTGGAGTCCCGGTTTGTTTGCCCTGGGACATGGCTCCTATAGTGGAGTCCCGGGTTGTTTGTCCTGAGACATGGCTCCTATATAGTGGAGTCCCGGGTTGTTTGCCCTGAGACATGGCTCCTATATAGTGGAGTCCCGGGTTGTTTGCCCTGAGACATGGCTCCTATAGTGGAGTCCCGGGTTGTTTGTCCTGAGACATGGCTCCTATAGTGGAGTCCCAGGTTGTTTGTCCTGAGACATGGCTCCTATAGTGGAGTCCCGGGTTGTTTGTCCTGAGACATGGCTCCTATATAGTGGAGTCCCGGGTTGTTTGAGACATGGCTCCTATAGTGGAGTCCCGGGTTGTTTGTCCTGAGACATGGCTCCTATATAGTGGAGTCCTGGGTTGTTTGCCCTGAGACATGGCTCCTATATAGTGGAGTCCCGGGTTGTTTGCCCTGAGACATGGCTCCTATAGTGGAGTCCCGGGTTGTTTGTCCTGAGACATGGCTCCTATAGTGGAGTCCCGGGTTGTTTGTCCTGAGACATGGCTCCTATAGTGGAGTCCCAGGTTGTTTGTCCTGAGACATGGCTCCTATAGTGGAGTCCCGGGTTGTTTGTCCTGAGACATGGCTCCTATATAGTGGAGTCCCGGGTTGTTTGAGACATGGCTCCTATAGTGGAGTCCCGGGTTGTTTGTCCTGAGACATGGCTCCTATAGTGGAGTCCCGGGTTGTTTGTCCTGAGACATGGCTCCTATAGTGGAGTCCCGGGTTGCTTGAGACATGGTCCCTATAGTGGAGTCCCGGGTTGTTTGCCCTGAGACATGGCTCCTATAGTGGAGTCCCGGGTTGTTTGTCCTGAGACATGGCTCCTATAGTGGAGTCCCAGGTTGTTTGTCCTGAGACATGGCTCCTATAGTGGAGTCCCGGGTTGTTTGCCCTGAGACATGGCTCCTATAGTGGAGTCCCGGGTTGTTTGCCCTGAGACATGGCTCCTATAGTGGAGTCCCGGGTTGTTTGAGACATGGCTCCTATAGTGGAGTCCCGGGTTGTTTGTCCTGAGACATGGCTCCTATAGTGGAGTCCCGGGTTGTTTGCCCTGAGACATGGCTCCTATAGTGGAGTCCCGGGTTGTTTGAGACATGGCTCCTATAGTGGAGTCCCGGGTTGTTTGTCCTGAGACATGGCTCCTATAGTGGAGTCCCGGGTTGTTTGAGACATGGCTCCTATAGTGGAGTCCCGGGTTGTTTGCCCTGAGACATGGCTCCTATAGTGGAGTCCCGGGTTGTTTGTCCTGAGACATGGCTCCTATAGTGGAGTCCCGGGTTGTTTGCCCTGAGACATGGCTCCTATATAGTGGAGTCCCGGGTTGTTTGCCCTGAGACATGGCTCCTATATAGTGGAGTCCCGGGTTGTTTGCCCTGAGACATGGCTCCTATAGTGGAGTCCCGGGTTGTTTGCCCTGAGACATGGCTCCTATAGTGGAGTCCCGGGTTGTTTGCCCTGAGACATGGCTCCTATAGTGGAGTCCCGGGTTGTTTGCCCTGAGACATAGCTCCTATAGTGGAGTCCCGGGTTGTTTGCCCTGAGACATGGCTCCTATAGTGGAGTCCCGGGTTGTTTGAGACATGGCTCCTATAGTGGAGTACCAAATGGCACCCTATTTGACCAGGATCCATAGGGAAACTAGGTGACATTTGGGACACAGCCTAGGTCTCCAGCCATGCTTCAGGGCAAGGTGTAGGTAGCTGTTAGATAGCAATGCCATTAGGTAAGGCACAGACGTGTCAAACGAGATGAGGAGAGGTGGTGCTACCATGATACAAACCTTGTGTTTTCAATGTATTCATAGATGTGAACTTTCCCGCTGTATGATGTGTTGCTGTCATCAGAGCCCACTGCTATCATGGGGGCGTGGGCACGGGAGCTGCAAGCACAACCATAGGATGAGGATGATGTTCCAGGCATAGCAGGTTTGTCTCTTCCTTGTGTTTCAACATGCAGCCACACAGTTATACTCTACAAACTAACATCGCCCCTGATGATTGGCTCAAGCACTTTTGTGTTTCAACATGCAGCCACAATGGACCCTGGGAGTTTCCACTCCTTCCTGGACCCTGGGAGTTTCCACTCCTTCCTGCTTCTTAACATAGCAACAAGAAACAGAACCACTGTGGTGTTGACCACCACCTAGTGCTCAGAACAATGTTCTATGCTCAGACCACTCATTACTGTCCTCATTTCCACACAGGTGTACACAGAGAGACAATGGGTCTGTTGGATCGGTACCGCCTACATATCTATCTGTTGAATGCAAGTTTGTTCTGATAAATCTGAGTGTGGTTTGCTAAAGGATCATGTGGCACCATAGGAGGGCCCAACCTGGAGGGGCTCCAGGAGATACAGGAGCAGCTGAGTTTACAGGAGATCTCCTGCTGCAGGGACCACTGGCTGAGGTTCATCACGTCTGGAGCCTCGTAGATCCTCATAACCCCGTCTGCTGAGCACGTGGTCAGCATCAGACCCATGTGTTTAGGAGCAAACTTCACGTCCGTCACCGACGTCCTGCTGTCCACCAGAGTGGTCCTCTTGATCTGGAAAGAGATAGGAGTGTGAGGGGGAGACGCACAGGGAGAGGGACAGCAGGGCTGGGTAAGGGTTAGTTGTCCCCCGGGGCCGGGCCAGTCGACACTCTGGGCTGGGTTGTCTCTAACTGATCTAGACTCTACCTTTCACCCGGTTACTAAGTCATCTCTACTAACTGATCTAGACTACCTTCCACCCAGTGACTCAGCCCTCTCTACTAACTGATCTAGACTACCTTCCACCCAGTGACTCAGCCCTCTCTACTAACTGATCGAGACTACCTTCCACCCAGTGACTCAGCCCTCTCTACTAACTGATCTAGACTACCTTCCACCCAGTGACTCAGCCCTCTCTACTAAATGATCTAGACTACCTTCCACCCAGTGACTCAGCCCTCTCTACTAAATGATCTAGACTACCTTCCACCCAGTGACTCAGCCCTCTCTACTAACTGATCTAGACTACCTTCCACCCAGTGACTGAGCCCTCTCTACTAACTGATCTAGACTACCTTCCACCCAGTGACTCAGCCCTCTCTACTAACTGATCTAGACTACCTTCCACCCAGTGACTCAGCCCTCTCTACTAAATGATCTAGACTACCTTCCACCCAGTGACTCAGCCCTCTCTACTAAATGATCTAGACTACCTTCCACCCAGTGACTCAGCCCTCTCTACTAACTGATCTAGACTACCTTCCACCCAGTGACTCAGCCCTCTCTACTAACTGACCATCTCCTTCGACATTTCACTGCCACTATCAGTGTGTGTGACAGTAAACATATTTTTCCCCCTTTAGTTCTCACCCAGTGACTGAGTCCTCTCTGTTAAAGGAGAAGTTGACCCAAAATCGAGAAACTCTTAAGTGGTTCCATACATTGAAACGAGTTCAGTGGAGTTTGCCCTCTCCCCCTGTAGTGCTGTACTGAAACAGCTGCAAAAACAGCTGCAAAAACAGCTGCTCTTGCTGGATGCAGGCCTCGCTCTGCTCCGTTGCCAGTGAATTCATGATTCAGAAATCCCTAAAGTGTGGACAAATTGTTGCTTTATTGAAAGGGTACGGCCGAATGAGCTATTTTTGTCAAAAGTACTATCAGTTCTGAGTCAGGAAATGTGTACTTCTCCTAAAACATGTGATTATTTTATATAAATGTGTTATGTAGCCAACTGCCACAGCAGTACAAAAAAAAAAATGCATGAAATGAAAATGAAATGTATGTCTTCACTACTGTAAGTCGCTCTGGATAAGAGCATCTGCTAAATGACTAAAATGTCAAATGTAAATGTAATGGGTAACAACTGCCAATGTGCAGCCTCGGGGGGAATCCCTGCTTCATAGAATCAGCACCTTATGCCCTTATTCACAGATGCATGTTTATTCTGGCAGATCAGTGAAGACAGCGTTACACATTAGTTATACTAAGTTAACAACAACCTACAAATAACTGACTAAATACTAGTGAGTGAAGAAGAAACTACTGGAGGGGCGACCAACCGTATTAATTTGAGCCCGAGTATTCGGACGAGGCAAATTTAGGCAAATTGAGCTTCAGATGGCCGCTCAAGCCACCCCAACCAATCCCCAGGATCAACACAGACTGGTGCTGCAGCAGTAGGCTGGTCCACAGCCACAACCCATCCGCAGGATCAACACAGACTGGTGCTGCAGCAGTAGGCTGGTCCACAGCCACAACCCATCCCCAGGATCAACACAGACTGGTGCTGCAGCAGTAGGCTGGTCCACAGCCACAACCCATCCGCAGGATCAACACAGACTGGTGCTGCAGCAGTAGGCTGGTCCACAGCCACAACCCATCCCCAGGATCAACACAGACTGGTGCTGCAGCAGTAGGCTGGTCCACAGCCATAACCCATCCCCAGGATCAACACAGACTGGTGCTGCAGCAGTAGGCTGGGCCACAGCCACAACCCATCCCCAGGATCAACACAGACTGGTGCTGCAGCAGTAGGCTGGTCCACAGCCACAACCCATCCCCAGGATCAACACAGACTGGTGCTGCAGTTATGGCAACTGCACTCAAACGCTGCGAACTACACTCAAACACACCAAGACGTGAAGAGGGCACGACAAAGCCTATTCCCCCTCAGGAAACTAAAAAGATTTGGCATGGGTCCTCAGATCCTCAAAAGGTTCTACAGCTGCAACATCGAGAGCATCCTGACTGGTTGCATCACTTCCTGGTACGGCTACTGCTGAGCCTCCGACCGCAAGGCACTACGGAGGGTAGTGCGTACGGCCCAGTATATCACTGGGGCCAAGCTTCCTGCCATCCAGGACCTCTACACCAGGCGGTGTCAAAGGAAGGCCCTAAAAATTGTCAAAGACCCCAGCCACCACAGTCATAGACTGTTCTCTCTACTACCGCATGGCAAGCGGTACCAGAGTGCCAAGTCTAGGACAAAAAGGCTTCTCAACAGTTTTTACCCCCAAGCCATAAGACTCCTGAACAGGTAATCAAATGGCTACCCAGACTACTTGCATTGTGTGCCCCCCCCCCCCCAACCCCCATTTTACACTGCTGCTACTCTCTGTTTATCATATATGCATAGTCACTTTAACTATACATTCATGTACATACTACCTCAATTGGCCCGACCAACCAGTGCTCCCGCACATTGGCTAACCGGGCTATCTGTATTGTGTCCCACCAACCACCAACCCCTCTTTTACGCTACTGCTACTCTCTGTTCATCATATATGCATAGTCACTTTAACCAAATCTACTCACTACCTCAAAATCAGCCTGACTAGCCTCGCTACTTTTATAGCCTGTCTTTTTACTGCTGTTTTTATTTCTTTACCTACCTATTGTTCGCCTAATACCTTTTTTTGCACTATTGGTTAGAGCCTGTAAGTAAGAATTTCACTGTAATGTCTACAACCTGTTGTATTCAGCGTTTCACTGCAAGTTGTATTCGGCGCAAGTGATAAATAAACTTTGATTTGATGTGACTACAATTCTTAGAGATGGAGGAGCATAATGATGATGCAGAGAAGCAGCTAGTTTGCTTTTGTGAACACATTGATTATGCTGTCCACAAAGTCAGGTGTTAGGGTTAGGGTTAGCTACTTTACCTATTTTGCCAATTGGCCTGGACCCTTTTACTACACGGACCCCTGCTGATCCATCACGACTGGTCTGCCGACGTAACCGCACGAAGGGGCTACAACAGACTTCTTCCGTCGCGATGTCCCTTCTGCTAGCCCCGGCCCGCTATCTGTCTGAATCGCCGTGTCTTCAGCCCGTCCAGATACTCATTGGACCCTATGATCACTCGGCTACACATGCCTCTCCCTAATGTCAATATGCCTTGTCCATTGCTGTTTTGGTTAGTGATTGTCTTATTTCACTGTAGAGCCTCCAGCCCTGCTCAATATGCCTCAGCTAACCCTCTTGTCCCACCTCCCACACATGCGGTGACCTCACCTGGTTTAATTGATTTCTCTAGAGACAATACTTCTCTCATCATCACTCAATGCCTAGGTTTACCTCCACTGTATTCACATCCTACCATACCTTTGTCTGTACATTACGCATTGAATCTATTCTACCGCGCCCAGAAACCTGCTCCTTTTACTCTCTGTTCCGGACGTACTAGACGACCAGTTCTTATAGCCTTTAGCCGTACCCTTATCCTACTCCTCCTCTGGTGATGTAGAGGTTAATCCAGGTCCTGCAGTGTCTAGCTCCACTCCCATTCCCCAGGTGCTCTCATTTGTTGACTTCTGTAACTGTAAAAGCCTTGGTTTCATGCAGGTTAACATTAGAAGCCTCCTCCCTAAGTTTCTTATATTCACTGCTTTAGCACACTCTACCAACCCGAATGTCCTAGCCGTGTCTGAATCCTGGCTTTGGAAGGCCACCAAAAACCCTGAAATTCCCATCCCTAACTATAACATTTTCTGCCAAAGGGGGCAGAGTTGCAATCTACTGCAGAGATAGCCTGCAGAGTTCTGTCTTACTACCCAGGTCTGTGCCATGCTTTCCACCTGGCCACCAGTACCCTGGTCAACAGCCCTGCACCCCCCACAGCAACTTGCCCAAGCCTCCCCATTTCTCCTTCACCCAAATCCAGATAGCCGATGTTCTGAAAGAGCTGCAAAATCTGGACCCCTACAAATCAGCAGGGCTGGACAATCTGGACCCTCTCCTTCTAAAATTATCAGCCGCAATTGTTGCAACCCCTATTACTAGCCTGTTCAACCTCTCTTTCGTATCGTCTGAGATCCCCAAAGACTGGAAAGCTGCCACGGTCATCCCCCTCTTCAAAGGGGGAGACACTCTAGACCCAAACTGCTACAGACCTATATATCTATCCTACCCTGCCTTTCTAAGGTCTTTGAAAGCCAAGTTAACAAACAGATCACCGACAATTTAGAATCCCACCGTACCTTCGCTATGCAATCTGGTTTCTGAGCTGGTCATGGGTATACCTCAGCCACGCTCAAGGTCCTAAACGATATCATAACCGCCATTGAAAAAAGACAATACTGTGCAGCCGTATTCATCGACCTGGCCAAGGTTTTCGACTCTGTCAATCACCACATCCTCATCGGCAGACTAAACAGCCTTGGTTTCTCAAATGACTGCCTCGCCTGGTTCACCAACTACTTCTCAGACAGAGTTCAGTGTGTCAAATCGGAGGGCCGGTTGTCCGGACCTCTGGCAGTCTATGGGGGTGCCACAGGGTTCAATTCTCGGGCCGACTCTTTTCTCTGTATACATCAATGATGTCGCTCTTTCTGCTGGTGATTGTCTGATCCACATCTACGCAGACAACACCATTCTGTATACTTCTGGCCCTTCTTTGGACACTGTGTTAACTACCCTCCAGACGAGCTTCAAATCCATACAACTCTCCTTCCGTGGCCTCCAACTGCTCTTAAATGCAAGTAAAACTAAATGCATGCTCTTCAACCGATCGCTGCCCACACCTGCCCGCCCGTCCAGCATCACTACTCTGAACGGTTCTGACTTAGAATATGTGGACAACTACAAATACCTAGGTGTCTGGTTAGACTGTAAACTCTCCTTCCAGACTCACATTAAACATCTCCAATCCAAAATTAAATCTAGAATCTGCTTCCTATTTCGCAACAAAGCATCCTTCACTCATGCTGCCAAACATACCCTTGTAAAACTGGCTATCCTGTCGATCCTTGACTTCGGCGATGTCATTTACAAAATAGCCTCCAACACTCTACTCAGCAAATTGGATGCAGTCTATCACAGTGCCATCCGTTTTATCACCAAAGCCCCATATACACCCACCACTGCAACCTGTATGCTCTCGTTGGCTGGCCTTCGCTTCATATTCGTCACCAAACCCACTGGCTCCAGGTCATTTATAAGTCTTTTGCTATCTCAGCTCACTGGTCACCATAGCAGCACCCACCCGTAGCATGCACTGCAGCAGGTATATTTCACTGATCACCCCAAAGCCAATTCCCCCTTTGGCCGCCATTCCTTCCAGTTCTCTGCTGCCAATGACTGGAACGAATTGCAAAAATCACTGAAGTTGGAGACTCATATCTCCCTCACTAGCTTTAAGCATCAGCTGTCAGAGCAGCTTACCCTACACTGTACATAGCCCATCTGTAAATAGCCCACCCAGCTACCTCATCCCCATACTGTTATCTATTTATTTAGCTCTTTGCACACCAGTATCTCTATTTGCACATCTATCACTCCAGAGTTAATCCTAAATTGTAATTACTTCGCCTCCACGGCCTATTTATTGCCTTACCTCCCTAATCTTACTACATTTGCATACAATGTATATAGATTTTTCTATTGTGTTATTGACTATACGTTTGTTTATTCCATGTGTAACTCTGTGTTGTTTTAAATCGCACTGCTTTGCTTTATCTTGGCCAGGTCGCAGTTGTAAATGAGAACTTGCTCTCAACTGGCCTACCTGGTTAAATAAAGGACTTGTTCTCAACTGGCCTACCTGGTTAAATAAAGGACTTGTTCTCAACTGGCCTACCTGGTTAAATAAAGGACTTGTTCTCAACTGGCCTACCTGGTTAAATAAAGGACTTGCTCTCAACTGGCCTACCTGGTTAAATAAAGGACTTGTTCTCAACTGGCCTACCTGGTTAAATAAAGGACTTGCTCTCAACTGGCCTACCTGGTTAAATAAAGGACTTGTTCTCAACTGGCCTACCTGGTTAAATAAAGGACTTGTTCTCAACTGGCCTACCTGGTTAAATAAAGGACTTGCTCTCAACTGGCCTACCTGGTTAAATAAAGGACTTGTTCTCAACTGGCCTACCTGGTTAAATAAAGGACTTGCTCTCAACTGGCCTACCTGGTTAAATAAAGGACTTGTTCTCAACTGGCCTACCTGGTTAAATAAAGGACTTGCTCTCAACTGGCCTCCCTGGTTAAATAAAGGACTTGTTCTCAACTACCCTCCCTGGTTAAATAAAGGTGAAATAAAATAAATAATAAAAAGAGGGGGAAAACTCCACTTAAACTAGTTTAAATGTATGGAATCACTTGGGAGTTTCTGGATTTTGGGTAAACTTGTCCTCTAACTGGCTCTTTCCTTCTCAATTCTCACCCAGTGACTGTGTCCTCTCTGTTTGTCATTGGACTCCCCAACGATCTCCTCCCACACAGCAGCGGTCCTGTCGAAGGAGCAGGAGGCCAGCACCTGACCAAACTCTGGATGGGCCCAGGTCACCCTCCATACTGATCCACTATGGGTCTGGACAGAGAGAATAAAGAAGACGTCATCAACAGCCCTGCCTCCACCACCTCCGCTTTAAACATACAAGAAAGCTAAAGCATTTGTCTTTATATAGCCTAATTAGTTCAGACTTTTCTTCAGCAGAAAAATTATACTGCGTTTGTCTCTTGTGAAATGTGTCCAATTTAGGGATGCACAATATAGTCGGTAAGCATATCGGAATCGGCCAATATTAGCTAACAATGCCAAAATCGGCATCGGCTCTATGTATAGTTTAACGCCGATGTGCAAAACCGATGTGGAAGCTGACATGCATACCTGTATAACGTAGGTAGATGACGCTACACATGCAACACAGCATTCCTAACCTAGCCCACAATGTCTGCTGTATTGATCTATTTTGTTAGTTTCAAAGGAAGATAACAAAAAGGCCATATGCATGGTTTGTGCTGCTATTATTTCAGGAGGGGAGAAAGTGAAATCTTTCATTACCACAAACCGAATTACTCATTTGAAAGTGCATCACCCCCAGACATTCAGCAACTACTTATAACAAAAGCAGAATAAACTAAGCGCACACTTCCAACAACTAAACAAGTTCAAGTCGAGCAGTCATTTGAAAGCGTAAGAAAATTTCAGCAGGACAACTTTAAGGCAAAATCCATTAACGCCAAGATAATGGAATTCCTTACCCTTGACAATGAACCGTTCTCTGTCGTGGATGATGTCGGCCTTCGCCGACTGGTCGAGCACCTCGGGCCCCGGTACACACTACCAAGTAGGCGCTATTTTTCAGATGTTGCCCTACCGGAGTTACACAGTATTGTTGAAACGCACATCCACATCCTTGTTATGGGCGTCACTGCTATTAGCTTCACGACTGACATTTGGACCAACGCTGTCAGCCCCATGAGCATGCTGAGTCTGACAGCACAGTGGGTCGACCAGGATTTCATACTGAGGAAAGCCGTATTGCATGCTCAAGAATGGGGTGGTTCTCATACCGCTGCTGCCATTTTTAATGGCATTTGAGAACATGTTTGAAACTTGGAAAATCTCCAAGAACAAAGTACATGCTGTGCTACGTGATAATGCATGTAACATGACAAAGGCTTTGGAACAATGCGGAGTGGCCAGTTTGCCCTGCATGGCACACACGTTGCAACTGGCTGTGAACGAAGATGTTTTGGCCCAACGCAGCATATCTGACACAGTGGCAACAGGTAGGAAAATCATTTTAAACACTCACAGCTAGCATACAGCCGCCTGCAAGCAATACAGGAGCAGCTTGGAGGGAAAACGAAAAGGCTTAAGCAAGACGTTTCCACCAGATGGAACAGTACTTTTTACATGGAGAACCTGCTGGAACAGAAACGAGTGCTTGGCGTGTACGCAGCCGACTAGGAGTTACCTGTAACAGTCAGTACAAACCAGTGGACTCTCATTGAAAACATGAACACACACCTAGCTCCATTCACACCTAGCTCCATTCACACCTAGCTCCATTCACACCTAGCTCCATTCACACCTAGCTCCATTCACACCTAGCTCCATTCACACCTAGCTCCATTCACACCTAGCTCCATTCAAACTACTGACTCAAGAAATAAGCTCATCAACTGCGTCTGCAGCAGATGTGATACCCTCTGTCATGGCATTGAAACGCCTGCTCAACAAAACTGCCAACAGACCGTGGGGTTAAAACTTGGAAAAGTACTCTACTAGAGGCTGTAAACAAGCAATTTGGTGGCATTCTCTCTGAGCCTCTTTACTGGGTCGCCACCATGCTCGATGCTAGGTACAAGGACTGCTACTTTGATGCAGACAAGAAACAGGGTTTACGTGAAATGTTAGACATAGCTGGACAAGATGGAAACGGATTAGTGACAGTGCGCACCGAGGAAGAGGACACACGTCAGAAGAAGCCACAGACAGACAGAGCTGAAACTTCACTGCTTGACATGTATGATGAAATCCTGGTTGAGAATGAAACGACTGAACAAATGAACAACGAAACAGCACAGCAAATAAGTGAAAGAAATGGGTTTTGATTTTACTGGTAATGGGGCATGCATAAATGCCTAACAAAATAACTTTTTGGTCACTGTGTGCATTTCAACTATTTAACTGTACTAGAATGCTTAAAAGGCAGCACATTGTTTTAACCGATTATCGGTATCGGTTTTTTGGCAAGTAAAATATCGGTATCGGCCAAAATGTCATATTGGTGCATCCCTAGTCTAATTGTGATGGTCATACTGATAAACTGAAAATGCACAGAAGCCTTAGCTAGCTACCTTCCAACTGGCAGTGAAACAGAATATAACCGTTACCTTCCAACTGGCAGTGAAAGGGAATAGAAACGTTACCTTCCAACTGGCAGTGAAAGGGAATAGAAACGTTACCTTCCAACTGGCAGTGAAAGGGAATAGAAACGTTACCGTCCAACTGGCAGTGAAAGACAATAGAAACGTTACCTTCCAACTGGCAGTGAAAGACAATAGAAACGTTACCTTCCAACTGGCAGTGAAAGACAATAGAAACGTTACCGTCCAACTGGCAGTGAAAGACAATAGAAACGTTACCTTCCAACTGGCAGTGAAAGACAATAGAAACATTACCTTCCAACTGGCAGTGAAACAGAATAGAAACGTTACCTTCCAATTGGCAGTGAAAAACAATAGAAACATTACCTTCCAACTGGCAGTGAAACAGAATATAACCATTACCTTCCAACTGGCAGTGAAACAGAATATAACCATTACCTTCCAACTGGCAGTGAAACGGAATATAACCATTACCTTCCAACTGGCAGTGAAACGGAATAGAAGCGTTACCTTCCAACTGGCAGTGAAACGGAACAGAAACGTTTCCTTCCAACTGGTAGTGAAACGGAACATAAACGTTACCTTCCAACTGGCAGTGAAAGACAATAGAAACGTTACCTTCCAACTGGCAGTGAAACGGAATAGAAACGTTGCCTTCCAACTGGTAGTGAAACGGAATATAAACATTACCTTCCAACTGGCAGTGAAAGACAATAGAAACGTTACCTTCCAACTGGCAGTGAAAGACAATAGAAACATTACCTTCCAACTGGCTGTGAAACAGAATAGAAACATTACCTTCCAACTGGCAGTGAAACGGAATATAACCATTACCTTCCAACTGGCAGTGAAACGGAATATAACCATTACCTTCCAACTGGCAGTGAAACGGAATATAACCATTACCTTCCAACTGGCTGTGAAACGGAATATAAACATTACCTTCAAACTGGCAGCGAAAGACAATAGAAACATTACCTTCCAACTGGCAGTGAAACGGAATAGAAACATTACCTTCCAACTGGCAGTGAAAGACAATAGAAACATTACCTTCCAACTGGCAGTGCAGTTCCACTCTCCGTTGTCACTCTTGTCCCACACCTTAAATGATGAACAGAAGGGACAGGGTTATTTCAAACAGATGGGTTTGCCAAGAAGAACTAACTAGCTGGCTTGTACTTAGAAAGTAAATGTAAGATCAGGGGATTCAAAATGATTGGTTTGTTGTTGTTAGCTGGCTAACTAGTTCAGAGCTTTCTTTACCTTGACACTTTGGTCACTAGAGCAAGTTGCCATTCTCCGGCCATGGAAATCATATGAAACATCATGAATAAGATCCTTGTGGTCCGCTGCAATACTTCGAGCGACAAACATTGCTGTTTGGGCAAAAGTCTGCTCGATAAATGTAGCAACAAATAAACCACGTTACATGTGAGTTTACTATACTATGGGACAGGTTGCAATGGTCGGCGCCATTTTTATAAAAAGTCGTTTCACTGCCAAGCTTTAGCTTAAATACGCCACCTCTATCTTCAAAATATTTGACTGCCCAGTTGTGCCGATGCAAACTATATCATAGTCCCAAACTATATGAATTAATTATTCTCTCTAAACCAGGCCGCAGTCACTATGTGCCTTAAAGTGAGCATTTATTATCTCGAATGACATAAAAAATCTTTGTTTTTGAAAGATACCGAAGGTTTCCTCCAGTTACCACAGCCACAAAGTCAATAACGTAAAAATGCATCCAAATAAATAGATTTTCGGTCTTAATTTAAAGTTAGGCTTAATGTTAGCAGTTTGGTTTAGGCTAGATTTAAAATCACAGTTTAAAAGGAGAAATTGTAGAAATGGGCAGAGTTTATGACTTTGTGGCTGTGGTAAGTAGGGAAAACGATACCGAAGGACCCTTTTGGCGCATGCGCACATCACGCCCGTATTAGACGTCAACTACACTGACAAAGTCTGTATCGTTTTTTTTTTTTTTTTTGTCGAATGGCTTTGTTTTAAAACAAGTAATGACTTAAATCATTTCTAGTTATCATCCATATTGATAAAATAACACTTTAAAAATGGACCAGGACTTTGAGGACATGGATTCAGAGGGCCGGTGGCAGAACTTATACATAGTAAGTTAGCTAGCTGTTAGCCTGTCTGTTAGCTTAGCTGATGCAGCTAGCAGCACCAGTGTCAGCTGCTATTTACGCACGCAAATAGCAGCTATTTGTAGAAATACGCACGGATGTTTATTGCTTAGTTCTCTTGTTGCCTTTTACTTTACTGTCTTTAGACATCTCTTTTCGGTGATGTCGCACAACAATACTCAGCAAGACTCCAAAGCCGAGTGCCAGTAATCTGGAGTTTTTAGCGTGTGCATGCATGCGGTTACTAACGATATCCCTCGCTAAGAGGTTTATCTAGCTAGCTAGCTATTTGGCTGACGGTTGTTATCTTGTCCATAGTAAGATTAGATTGACAGCTACAAACACATCGTTTGTCAACAGCTTCAGACCCTTGCTGGTGGTTCCAACTAGTTAGCACAAGTGTTTATTTGGGGAATTGCAGATTACAACTATTTCCTGCATTTGTTGGTCAACGGTTTTAACCTTTTAAACATCCATTGGTTGCTGCCTAGTGTGGCAAATTGTGTTATCATGATTTGATAGCAATCCGCTGTGTTTATTCTTTTTAACGACACTCCTAAAGATGATGAACTGCCTTTCTCCTTAAATTTGTTTCCCCTCCTTGACCAGTCAGTTGTGCTGACGAAACCTGCCTTTATGTCATGATCATTTTTAGGGATGAGATTATTCCCGATCAGTTCCTGCTCTATTGACATCCACTATTCATAAACTACTAAAAATAGTCCCCCAAACCTAAACCATTATCCTACCAGTAATACATAAGGATCCATTGAGTTCCCACAGCATCGTCCATCCTATCAGCAAGTGTGACCAGAGGATCTACAGTAGCTAAACATGGTCTGATTCTGTGAATATCTAAAGTAGTCTGACCTTGTGTGTCTAAAGAAACCTCATGGTACAGTAGGCCTATAGAGGAACAATTCATAGTCTATTAGTCTGTGATGACTAAACCGTTTGTTTGCAGGAAATACGGAATCAGTCCCATGAATGCCCTTTAAAAGTTGCTAAATATCCAGAAAATCGCAACCGGAACAGATACAGAGATGTCAGTCCATGTAAGTGACTTCATACTCCTTTATATCTTGTTCTTTAAAAGGTTTTGTTGTTGTTGTCTTGAACCGTACCACATTGATTTGCAGTATGATACCAACTTCAGATTCAGAGAACTTTGTCCTCAATGAGGCAATTCATTTTGCAGCAATACAATACATACATGAACTTGTCTTTCACTTGGATATGTTGTTCATATATTACTTCTCTCCTCTGTGGTTGTCTGTGTAGTTGATCACAGCAGAGTTAAACTGGAGAACACAGAGAACGACTACATCAACGCCAGCCTGGTGGTCATGGAGGAGGCCCAGAGGAGCTACATTTTAACTCAGGTGACTTGTCCATTTTCTTATTGTTGTCCGTTCTCTTCTTATTGTTGTCCGTTCTCTTCTTATTGTTGTCCGTTCAGTTTTTGTCTATTTTGTTTTTATTGCACCCATCTACAGCCCTCTAGTATGTTTTCCTCTTTGTATTGTTTCTTTCCAACTACGTCTGACTTCTATATCAGTTCTTGATGAACAGCACTAACACTTGATGAACAGCACTAACACTTGATGAACAGCACTAACACTTGATGAACAGCACTAACACTTGATGAACAGCACTAACACTTGATGAACACAACGAACACTTGATGAACACAACGAACACTTGATGAACACAACGAACACTTGATGAACACAAAGAACACTTGATTCTCAGAATACTTGATTAACAGAACAAGCCCTTTTTTTCAATTTTCCCCTAAAATGACATACCCAAATCTAACTGCCTGTGGCTCAGGCCCTGAATCAAGGATATGCATATTCTTGGTACCATTTGAAAGGAACCACTTTGAAGTTTGTGGAAATGTGAAAAGATTGTAGTAGAATATAACACAATAGAGCTGGTAGAAGCTAATACAAAGATAAAATGAACCGTTCTTTTGTATTTGTATTGTACCATCATGTTTGAAATGCAAGAGAAAGGCCATAGTGTATTATACCAGCCCAGCTGCAATTTAGATTTTGGCCACTAAATGGCATCAGTGTATGTGCAAAGTTTTAGACTGATCCAATGAACCATTGCATTTCTGTTCAAAAGTTTGTGTCAAGAGTGCCCAAATGTGCCTAATTTGTTTATTAATAACTTTTCATGTTCCAAATGGTACATTCTCCTCAAACAATAGCATGGTATTCTTTCACTGTAATAGCTACTGTACATTGGACAGTGCAGTTAGATTAACACGAATTTAAGCTTTCTGCCAATATCAGATATGTCTATGTCCTGGGAAATGTTCTTGTTACTTACAACCTCAGGCTAATGTGATTAGCATATGTTAGCTCAACTGTCCCATGGAAGGGACACCGGTCCCGAAGAATTTCAGAACGAACAACTGATTAACAGAATACTTGATTATCCAATGTAACGATTAACAGAACACTTGGTTCTCAGAACACTTGATTAACCAAACTAACGATTAACAGAACACTTAACCGAACTAACAATTGATTAATAGAACACTTGAAAAATAGAACCCTTAAATAACAGAACCCTTCGTTAACAAAACACTGATTAACAGAACTAACACTTGATTAACAGAACTAACACTTGATTAACAGAACTAACACTTGATTAACAGAACTAACACTTGATTAACAGTGAGTAAATCACAGAACACAGGTTATGAAAGTTATGTTTAGCCACAGTGATGTTGTTATGACGGTTTTGGTTAACCACAGGGGTGTTGTTACTGGTTGTTATGGTAGATCTGTTTAACAACAGCCACAGTGATGATGATACAGGTTGTTATGGTAGATCTGTTTAACCACAGCCACAGTGATGATGATGATACAGAGCAATGACTGGAAAACAGGAAATGGATGAAGGCTTTGAGGGGAGGAACTAAATGTTACCACATTGACTAAAACAATCTGCACTCTGATCTGGTGGTGGGATATTATATTTCTTTTATTTATTTCTTTTACCTTTATTTAACCAGGGAGGCAAGTTGAGAACAAGTTGTCATTTACAACTGCGACCTGGCCAAGATAAAGCAAAGCAGTTCGACACATACAACAACACAGAGTCACACATGGAGTAAAACAAACATACAGTCAATAATACAGTAGAAAAATAAGTCTATATACAAAGTGAGCAAATGAGGTGAGATAAGGGAGGTAAAGGCAATAAAAAAGGCCACAGTGGCGAAGTAAATACAATATAGCAATTAAACACTGGAATTGTAGATTTGCAGTAGGTGAATGTGCAAAGTAGAAATACTGGGGTGCAGGGGAGCAAAATAAATACATACAGTAGGGGATGAGGTAATTGTTTGGGCTATTTATAGATGGGCTATGTACAGGTGCAGTGATCTGTGAGCTGCTCTGACAGCTGGTGCTTAAAGCTGGTGAGGGAGATAAATGTTTCAGAGATTTTTGTAGTTCGGTCCAGTCATTAGCAGCAGAGAACTGGAAGGAGAGGCGGCCAAAGGACTTATGAATGATGTTTCTAAGCCTGAAAAGTTACAAATAGAACTGTTGATATCTTGTATTATTTAATACTTGACTGACCCCCAAATGCACATACATTTCCCAATGCGTAATCTTGGTTAGCTAATGGGTTTCTGTCTGTGTCTGCGTCATCCACAGGGTCCTCTGAGGAACACCTGTGGTCACTTCTGGTTGATGATCTGGGAACAGAATACCAAGGCTGTCATCATGCTGAACAGAGTCATAGAGAAGGGATCCGTGAGTAGAGAAGGCTGTTATAATGATGAACAGAGTCATAGAGAAGGGATCCGTGAGTAGAGAAGGCTGTTATAATGATGAACAGAGTCATAGAGAAGGGATCCGTGAGTAGAGAAGGCTGTTATAATGATGAACAGAGTCATAGAGAAGGGATCCGTGAGTAGAGAAGGCTGTTATAATGATGAACAGAGTCATAGAGAAGGGATCCGTGAGTACATAACTACTATCTTCTAGTATTGCCTACATGTGGTACACAGATCACACTATTTTTGGTAAGGTGGGGAGAGTGAAAGCCACTTTCTGTGGAGTGGTATTTCCTCCTACTCTGTGTGGTTTAGAGAGGGAATTCCTGGTCTGGTGGTGGGAGGTGTTGAGATGACAGTTAGGTCTGTACTACTGTAGGTCTGTGAGAGGGGACCTGACAGTTCCCCAAGCACAGGCTTTTATGCCTCCGATTCTACTTGAGCCGACCTCCCCTTCACGTCATCTTGTGTCAGAGTAGCAGCAGTAGGTGTTGGGTCATGAGTTTAGTTTCCCTTCTTCCTGGAAGGGGAGGAGCCAGGGGGGGAATATTGGTGTCATGAGGTTCTATTCAGTCTTGTTACGGCCAACGGATGCCTTTTAATAGCATGACATTACATAACCTGGTTGTCCATATTTAAGAAGGACTTGTAGAAAATGAATGATTAACTTTATCAAATGTAGTGAAACCTTGTAGCTTTAGTCTTTATAGGGACTGTCACTGCATTAAGTAGAATGCTGGGCTACACATACTTTGATAATCATAATAATAAAACATGGGTCTTATAGTGCTTATTCAGAATAGTATTAAGACTGGAAACACTTCTCTTTTGTGTCATGACTTCACTGTTCAACTAAGGTGGCTGGCTGGCTGGCTGGCTGGCTGGCTGACTGGCTGACTGACTGACTGGCTGACTGACTGGCTGACTGGCTGGCTGGCTGACTGGCTGGCTGGCTGACTGACTGGCTGACTGTCTTCTGTATTTCCCGCCTGACAGGAAAAGTGTGCTCAGTATTGGCCAACGCAGGACGAGCATGAGATGTCGTTTAGAGATACACATTTCCTGATAACGCTGGTTTCAGAAGACGTCAAGTCCTACTACACAACCAGAGTGCTGGAGCTGCAAAATGATAAGGTGAGTCTCTTTAACATGGTGGAAGCCTGAGTAATGCAGGAGTGTAATCTAGGATCAGGTCAGTGTGATCTACAACTTAAAACTGACGCTAGATCAAGGTGCTGGAGTAGCAGAATGCTCATGAGTCATATATTTAAAATGGTGTGAATATGATGCATTAGAGATTGTTTCCATACATCTCTATTAGAGCTGGGCGACATGGACAATAAGTAATATAGCGATAAAATACATCTCTATTAGAGCTGGGCGACATGGACAATAAGTAATATAGCGATAAAATTAATCTCTATTAGAGCTGGGCGACATGGACAATAAGTAATATAGCGATAAAATACAGACTTTTCTGTTAGTGGCAGGGCTCTAGACTAATTTTCCATGATTGATGTCCAAGTTTTTAGTATACCTTTTTACCAAGATGAGTGATGAGAAGAGAATTGTCCAGTCCATTGGGTATCTCACTATACCCCCATATGCCACGTCCTGAAATATGCACACAGATGTATTAAAAGTAAGTTTACGTTGTAATTCTTCTGACAGCCAACTTTCTAGCTCCATCCATAACTTTTGGACTTTGTAGCATTCCCAGAAGGGATGAATTATTGAGTCATTTTTAGTTTTACACTTAAGACATGACTCTGCCATTGTGCTGTAGAATTTATGAATTTTGTCTCTTGTATAATACATTCTATTCATTAGTTTATACTGGATTTAACGTACATTTTTGTTAACTGTAATTTTGTTAGTTATTCTCCAACTTTCCCTCCATCTTGTCCAAACATCAGTTCTTTTTACGTCTTGTTTCCACACAAAAAATTCTAAGATTGTCAGCTGTATAGACTGCAAGATTTTGGATATCTTCCCTATTATATGAAAATCATTTTCTGACTCAAATAAGATTCCTTCGAGAATGCTCTGATGTCTAACATATTTCAAATAAAAATGTAGGTGTATGTAACTTTTAAGTTGTATGTATTTGAAACTATGTACATTCTATCATGTAAAGAAATCTATTTTCTAATTTATCTGTGAATTCTGGAAAGCTATCCAATGATTGTTCCATAAGGTTGTGTTTTTAGGGAGTGATATTGGTTCTTGTAGAATATGTTTATAGTGTCCTTAACTATGAAATTGTTAATGTTTTTAGATTTATCCTTTTGAAAATAGACACGGAAAAAGATTCTGGGGATGAGCATGCACATCTTGAATATGTACCCATTGTTCCTCTTTAGTGCATTTAACTATATGTCGCAAGTAAAAGCCTTGGGTAGCGAGTTCATACAATTACAATCTGGAAGGTTAAAACCACCCTCAGACTTAGGAAGATGTTAAACTTTCCTTTTTATTCTATGAATTTTATTTGCCTATATAAAGTCTTATGACCGAGTATACTTTTTTTTAAAGAATGTCTTTGTGGCTAATTGGTATTCCCAAAAATAAATACCAAAACTTTGGCAGCCATTCTAAAGAGGTTTATTGTACCTGTAAGATTTATGGGAAGATTATTCAATTTAGTTAGATCTGCTTTCATTTTGTTGAGTAATGGAGGAAAGTTATCTCATATAATTGTTTTTTGTCAAATCAAATTTATTTATAAAGCCCTTCTTACATCAGCTGATATCTCAAAGGGCTGTACAGAAACCCAGTGTAAAACCCCAAACAGCAAGCAATGCAGGTGTAGAAGCACGGTGGCTAGGAAAAACTCCCTAGAAAGGCCAAAACCTAGGAAGAAACCTAGAGAGGAACCAGGCTATGAGGGGTGGCCAGTCCTCTTCTGGCTGTGCTGGGTGGAGATTATAACAGCACTTATTAAGCATCCTATGTAGTTCATATTTTTTGTGGTCTACTGAAAGGATTGCTGTTTTTCTATATCCTGAGATTTGAGTATTTTGAAAATATTTTTAGCAAGGGGGGCATTGAGTTTTCAATATTTGTCAGGTATTTCAGGAGATCATCTGCAAATAAGTTTAGTTTATTTTCATGTTTATCAATACCTGTTACGTTTGTGTCCTGTGTAATTCTTTCTGCAAGCAGTTCAATTGCCAGTGCAAACAGGAAGGGGGAGAGAGGACATCCCTGTCTTGTCCCCCTTTCTAAAGCAATTCCACCAGATAATATATTATTTGTGTATATTTTTGCTTTAGGACATTTATTCAATATGTCTTATTAAATGTATTATTTCAGCTGGAAAGTTGAAAGCTTCCAAAGTTTTGAATACAGAAGGCTGTTCAAGACGATCAAAAACCTTTTTGGCATCAACAGCCATAATTTAATTTATCTTCATCTTGTTTTTTTGCATGTTGTATTAAACTGAAACATTTGTTTGATATGTAACAAGTCTGGTAAAATGTTTGCCATTCTATTGCTTATAAGCTTTGTTATAATTTTGTCACAATTTATTGAAGTTATGTCTATAATCAGCAAGGGGACTCCAGATTTTCCTGGTTTCAATTTAACTGAAATAACTGTTTGATACATGGAACTAGGATGTACTGAATTGTGTGACTTGTGTGTGTTGTCATTTGTGTAAATAGGGGGGCTACTTTGTCCCAAAATGTTGAATAGAATTCTTTGGGAAAGCCATCCATTCCTGGTGATTTCCTCCATGCAAATGTTTTAACAGTATCTAATATTTCTTCTTGAGTGATCACGGTTTTAAGCTTTTGTTTGTCTGCTGATATTTGCTACGGAGTTGTTGAGTCAAAGAAGGCTATCGGATCTGTCAAACTGTTTAATTCTAATTTATATACATTTTCATAGAAGCTTTTAAAATGTTAATTAATCGCATTGTTTCTAATTACCACTTTTGTATCTTTAGTTTAAAAAAAATTATAATTGGTTTACTATGTGTTCATTTTGTGAGAGCTGCGAGATATTTACCAGGTTTATTTTCCATTAAGTAGTATGCTTTATTTGAGTTTAACCTGTAGTTGTTGGCTCTCTTCAAAAGTAAAATATTATATTCTTGCTTAAGTTCAGAAATTGTATTTACTTCTTTACCTTGTAAAGATTTATGTGCTTTTTCTAAGATATTGATTTTCTTTCATTTAAATTTCTAAATCAGATTTAACTTTTGCTGAGTATGAAATTATCATTCCCCTAATGTACACCTTCAAGGCATCCCAAATTGTATCAGGGGTCGGCTTTTCTCTGTCTGTCCTCTGTCTACATTTGTTTACCTAGTTGTTATACAATTTTGGGTCCAGAAGATTATTTTCTCTTGGTGTAATTAAGCACGATGCCGGAGAATGATCCGATATCACTATATCATACTTTTTTTTTAATCCAGTAAATTGTTGAGTGAATTTTTGTAGAATTTTTTTTTTTTGTCAATTCTTGAGTAGCTTTTCTACCTTTTTGAGAAAAGAAGGAATAGTCTTTTGGAGTTGGGAATAGTAATCTCTATGTGTCCTATAAATTATTTGTAGAGATTACATTTTTTTGCCTCTTTGGAGGCTCCCTAAATGTGCCTTTTTTATTGCTACGTCTGTTAATCTTATCGAATGTATGATTTAGGTCACCTGCTAAAATAATACTTCCTGTGTGGATGTGATCTAGATTTGCCCCTGATGGGATATACAATGAAATCAATGTGTATTTTTCACCATGTAAAGTACAATTCAACATAAGAAAATTGCCTTCTTGGTTTATGTGCTGGGATATAAGGGAAAATGGCCTTCTTGGTTTATGTGCTGGGATACAAGGGAAAATGGCCTTCTTGGTTTATGTGCTGGGATATAAGGGAAAATGGCCTTCTTGGTTTATGTGCTGGGATATAAGGGAAAATGGCCTTCTTGGTTTATGTGCTGGGATATAAGGGAAAATGGCCTTCTTGGTTTATGTGCTGGGATATAAGGGAAAATGGCCGCCTTGGTTTATGTGCTGGGATATAAGGGAAAATGGCCGCCTTGGTTTATGTGCTGGGATATAAGGGAAAATTGCCTTCTTGGTTTATGTGCTGGGATATAAGGGAAAATGGCCTTGGTTTATGTGCTGGGATATAAGGGAAAATTGCCTTCTTGGTTTATGTGCTGGGATATAAGGGAAAATGGTGTATTCTTATTTATCAGGATGCCTACTGTACGCCTCTGCTGTTACTAGAGGTCGACCGATTATGATTTTTCAACGCCGATACCGATTTTATTGGAGGACCAAAAAAAGCCGATACCAATTACAACATAATGAATGACCACACTAACTTAATATAATACATCAATAACATCTATTTAGTCTCAAATAAATCATGAAACAGGTTCAATTTGGTTTAAATAATGCAAAAACAATGTGTTGGAGAAGAAAGTAAAAGTGCAATATTTGCCATGTAAAAAAGCTAACGTTTAAGTTCCTTGCTCAGAACATGAGAAAGCTGGTGATTCCTTTTAACATGAGTCTTCAATATTCCCAGGTAAGAAGTTTTAGGTTGTAATTATTATAGGACTATTTCTCTCTATACCATTTGTTTTTCATATACCTTTGACTATTGGATGTTTAAATAGGTACTTTAGTATTGCCAGCCTAATCTCGGGAGTTGATAAGCTTGAAGTCATAAACAGCGCAATGTTTGAAGCACAGCGAAGAGCTGCTGGCAAATGCAGGAAAGTGCTGTTTGAATGAATGCTTACGAGCCTGCTGCTGCCTACCACCGCCCAGTCAGACTGCTCTATCAAATATCAAATCATAGACTTAATTATAACATAATAACACACAGAAATACAAGCCAAAGGTCATTAATATGGTCAAATCCGGAAACTATCATTTCGAAAACAAAACATTTATTCTTTCAGTGAAATACGGAACCGTTCTGTATTTTATCTAATGGGTGGCATCCATAAGTCTAAATATTGCTGTTTATATTGCACAACCTTCAATGTTATGTCACAATTCTGGCAAATTAATTACGGTCTTTGTTAGGAACAAATGGTCTTCACACAGTTTGCAATGAGCCAGGCAGCCCAAACTGCTGCATATACCTTGACTCTGCTTGCACAGAACGCAAGAGAAGTGACACAATTTCCCTAGCTAAAAGAAATTCATGTTAGCAGGCAATATTAACTAAATATGCAGTTTTAAAAATGTATACTTGTGTATTGATTTTAAGAAAGGCATTGATGTTTATGGTTAGGTACACATTGGTGCAATGACAGTGCTTTTTTCGCGAATGCGCTTGTTAAATAATCACCCGTTTGGCGAAGTAGGCTGTGATTCGACTATATGCAACGCTGGACAAGCTAGATAAACTAGTAATATCATCAACCATGTGTAGTTAACTAGTGACTGATTTGTTTTTTATAAGATGAGTTTAATGCTAGCTAGCAACTAACCTTGGCTCCTTGCTGCACATGCGTAACAGGTAGTCAGCCTGCCGCGCAGTCTACTCGTGGAGTGCAATGTAATCGGCCATAATCGGTGTCCAAAAATGGCGATTACCGATTGTTATGAAAACTTGAAATCGTCCCTAATTAATCGTCCATTCCGATTTAATCGGTCGACCTCCAGCTGTTACTACAGTAGGTAGCAGCAGAGGCCTCTCCAACCCAGCTCGTCTTATTTAAACCATTAGCGGCAGGGCTCTAGAATGACTTTTTCCAGTGTCAAGTAAGACATGAAATTAGTCAGCTATTTCATCTTACATGTTCAGGCATGTGCCTGCCTGTTTTTGTGCATATTGCTGGCCATGGCTATATGCGACACTTCACCACCTGAGGAAGTGGGAAATCAAGTGTTTTGAGTTCCCACTTCCTCAGGGGGTGAATTGTGTAGCCTATAGCTGTTGCTAAATAGCCATGCAGTTGATCTAACAGCACATTTAATGTCCTACAAATAAACAAATGGCTACAATTCGTATCGCCGGTGCATCATCTCAATAACATACTCAGTAAAGTGGTGTTATTTCCTTAACATTGAGTGTTGAGAAATACTTTCTATACTCTCATAAAGCTGAGACTCTCCTCTTTTTTTAACAACAGTAAATGCATGCCTCCCTTCACTCCGTGTGCAAAGGGGGAGAGGGAGTGAGAGCCTACAGTGAGACAGGGCAGATACTTTCTATGCAAGATGCAAGTTTAGGGCAAATAATGGTTTTAGAACCAAAATGTCTGCAGGAACGTTGTGTAGTCTAATCATCAAAATTACGGACGTCAGTAAAATTGCTTTGGTTAGAGGAGGGAAATGTCAGTGTCGGTAACTTTCAGTTTATCTTCCTCCCCAGGGACCGCATACAGTGTACTACTATCTCCAGGGTTAGGGTCAATGCAGTGTACTACTATCTCCAGGGTTAGGGTCAATGCAGTGTACTGCTATCTCCAGGGTTAGGGTCAATGCAGTGTACTGCTATCTCCAGGGTTAGAGTCAATGCAGTGTACTGCTATCTCCAGGGTTAGGGTCAATGCAGTGTACTGCTATCTCCAGGGTTAGGGTCAATGCAGTGTACTGCTATCTCCAGGGTTAGGGTCAATGCAGTGTACTGCTATCTCCAGGGTTAGGGTCAATGCAGTGTACTGCTATCTCCAGGGTTAGGGTCAATGCAGTGTACTGCTATCTCCAGGGTTAGGGTCAATGCAGTGTACTGCTATCTCCAGGGTTAGGGTCAATGCAGTGTACTACTATCTCCAGGGTTAGGGTCAATGCAGTGTACTACTATCTCCAGGGTTAGGGTCAATGCAGTGTTCCACTATCTATTATTTTCAAGGATGAGAACTGGAATTTCAGTTTGCTTCCTGAATTGAAATGGAATTGAGTCCAATCCTGCTCCTGTCCATTTGTACAGTAGGGCCCCAAATGGCACCCTATTCCATTTATGGTGCAGTTTAGACCAGGGCCCACGGGGCTCTGGTCAAAAGTAATGTACGAGGGAATAGGGTGCCATTTGGGACACAAGCAATGTCTTTTGTCCTCTGTTGTGTCTTCCAGACGGGCGAGAAGAGAGAGATCTATCACTTTCACTACACCACCTGGCCTGACTTTGGTGTCCCAGAATCGCCGGCGTCCTTCCTCAACTTCCTGTTCAAGGTGCGGGAGTCTGGCTCGTTGGGGGCGGACCACGGACCGGCGGTAGTGCACTGCAGTGCTGGAATTGGCCGCTCAGGGACCCTCTCATTGGTTGACACCTGTCTGGTCCTGGTAAGCCCTGCCCCCTTACACTTATAGTTGACACTATAAACCAGTGATGTAAAACTCGTTTCCCCCGTGGGCCGCATTCGGTCTTCACCAAGGTCCGTGTGTTCGGAAAGTATTCAGACCCCTTCCCTTTTTCCACATTCTGTTACGTTACAGCCTTATTTTAAAAAGGATTACATTTTTTTTTAAATTGCATCAATCTACACACAATACTCCATAATGACGAAGTGAAAACAGCTTTTCAGAAATGTTTGCACACAAAAATTAACTGAAATACATTATTTACTTAATCTTGCATCTAGCGGAACGCCTCGCCAAATATCCAATGGAAGAACGTGGAGCGAAATACAAAAACCTCAAAAATGCAATAATTTCAATTTTTCAAACATACGACTATTTTACACCATTTTAAAGACATGACTCTCGTTAATCTAACCACATTGTCCGATTTCAAAAAGGCTTTACACCGAAAGCAAAACATTAGATTGTTAGGAGACATAGCCAAAAACAATCACACAGCCATTTTCCAAGCAAGCATATATGTCACATAAACCCAAAACACAGCTAAATGAAGCACTAACCTTTGATGATCTTCATCAGATGACACTCCTAGGACATTATGTTATACAATACATGCATGTTTTTTTCAATCAAGTTCATATTTATATCCAAAAACAGCTTTTTACATTGGCATGTGATGTTCAGAACATGCATTCCCACCCAAAACTTGAATTTACTAAATTACTCATCATAAACGTTGACAAAATACATAACAATTATTTTAAGAATTATAGATACAGAACGTCTTTATGCAATCGCTATGTCAGATTTTTAAATAGCTTTTCGGCGAAAGCAGATTTTGCAATATTCTGAGTACATAGCTTAGCCATCACGGCTAGCTATTTTGACACCCGCCAACTTCGGCGCACACTAAATTCAGAATTACTATTAGAAAAATGGTATTACCTTTGCTTCGTCAGAATGCACTCCCAGGACTGCTACTTCCACAAGAAATGTTGTTTTTGTTCCAAATAATCCATAGTTATGTCCAAATACCTCAGTTTTGTTCGTGCGTTCAGGTCACTATCCAAAGGGTAACGCGCGAGCGCACATCGAGACAAAAAAAATTGAAATGTTCCTTTACCGTACTTAGAAGCATGTCAAACGCTGTTTAAAATCAATTTTTATGGTATTTGTCTCGTAACATAGTGATAATATTCCAACCGGACAATAGTGTATTCATTCAAAGATGAAAATAAAAAACAGCATGGTCGCAGGACCGCGCATCTCCAATCTCTTAGTCACTAGGCAGACCACTGACAAACTGAGCTCCTCTACGCTGCCCAGAGACAGGACACGCCTCAATCCGCATTCTGAAGGCTTTATAGAGAGCCAATAGAAGCCTTAGAAAGTGCCATGTAACAGCTCAGATACTGTAGTTTCGATAGAGAAGCAAAAGAAGGACTACAAATTCGCAGACAGGCCACTTCCTACTTGGAATCTTCTCAGGTTTTTGCCTGCCATATGAGTTCTGTTATACTCACAGACACCATTCAAACAGTTTTAGAAACTTCAGAGTGTTTTCTATCCAAATCTACTAATAATATGCATATTCTCTCAGTTTCTGGGCAAGAGTAGTAACCAGTTTAAATCGGGTACGTTTTTTCATCCGGCCGTGAAAATACTGCCCCCTATCCCAAACAGGTTTTAAGTATTCAGACCCTTTGCCATGAGACTCGAAATTGAGCTCAGGTGCATCCTGTTTCCATTGATCATCATTGAGATGTTTCTACAACTTGATTGTAGTCCACCTGCGGTAAATTCAATAGCTTGGACATGTTTTGGAAAGGCACACTGTCTATATGAGGTCCCAGAGTTGACAGAACCTGTCAGAGCAAGAACCAAGCCATGAGGTTGAAGGAATTGTCCGTTGAGCTCCGAGACATGATTGTGTCAGGGCACAGGGGAAGATTACCAAAACATTTCTGCAGCATTGAAGGTCCCCAAGAACACAGTGGCCTCCATCGTTCTTAAATGGAAGATATTTGGAACCACCAAGACTCTTCCTAGAGCTGGCCGCCCGGCCAACCTGAGCAATCGGGGGACAAGGGCCTTGGTCAGAGGTGACCAAGAACCTGATGATCACTCTGATAGAGCTCTAGAGTTCCTCTGTGGAGATGGGAGAACCTTTCAGAACGTCAACCATCTCTGCAGCACTCCACCAATCAGGCCTTTATGTTAGAATGGCCAGATGGAGGCCACTCCTCAGTAAAAGGCACATGACAGCCTGCTGGGAGTTTGCCAAAAGACACCTAAAGGACTATCAGACCATGAGAAACAAGATTCTCTGGTCTGATGAAACCAAGATCAAACTCTTTGGCTTGAATGCCAAGCGTCACGTCTGAAGGAAAACTGGCACCATTCCTACGGTGAAGCATGGTGGTGGCAGCATCATGCTGTGGGGATGTTTCTCAGCGGCAGCGACTGGGAGACTAGTCAGGATCGAAGCAAAGATGAACGGAGCAAAGTACAGAGAGATTCTTGATGAAAACCTGCTCCAGAGCGCTCAGGACCTCAGACTGGGGCGAAGGTTCATCTTCCAACAGGACAACGACCCTAAGGACACAGCCAAGACAATGCAGGAGTGACTTCGGGACAAGTCTCTGAATGTCCTTGAGTGGCCCAGCCAGAGCCCGGACTTGAACCCGATCGAACATCTGTGGAGAGACCTGAAAATAGCTGTGCAGCGACGTTCCCCATCCAACCTGACAGAGCTTGAGAGGATCTACAGAAAACAATGGGAGAAACTCCCCAAATACAGGTGAGCCAAGCTTGTAGCGTCATACCCAAGAAGACTTGAGGCTGTAATCGCTGCCAAAGGAGCTTCCACAAAGACATGAGTTAAGGGTCTGAATACTTATGTGAATGTGATATTTCATTTTTTTTCAAAAATGTTTAAAAACCTGTTTTTGCTTTATCATTATGGGGTATTGTGTTTTGATTATTTTTTTTTTTTTTTACCTAATCAATTTAAAACATTTTGGAATAAGGCTGTAACATAACAAAATGTGGAAGAAGTCAAGGAGTCTGAATACTTCGACTGCACTGTATATCCTCGCCATTAAAATAAAAAAAATATACAATAATAATCCTCTATGCATCTCTTTTGGAATTTTAGATTCTCCCTGACTGTTTGTTACGATGACCGTTAGCTAGCTGGGGAGAGTGAAGAGACTACCTGTAGGTCCGTTAGCTAGCTGGGGAGAGTGAAGAGACTACCTGTAGGTCCGTTAGCTAGCTGGGGAGAGTGAAGAGACTACGTGTAGGTCCGTTAGCTAGCTGGGGAGAGTGGAGAGACTACCTGTAGGTCCGTTAGCTAGCTGGGGAGAGTGGAGACTACCTGTAGGTCTGTTAGCTAGCTGGGGAGAGTGGAGAGACTACCTGTAGGTCCGTTAGCTAGCTGGGGAGAGTGGAGAGACTACCCCGTAGGTCCGTTAGCTAGCTGGGGAGAGTGGAGAAACTACCCCGTAGGTCCGTTAGCTAGCTGGGGAGAGTGGAGAAACTACCCCGTAGGTCCGTTAGCTAGCTGGGGAGAGTGAAGAGACTACCTTTAGGTCCGTTAGCTAGCTGGGGAGAGTGGAGAGACTACCTGTAGGTCCGTTAGCTAGCTGGGGAGAGTGAAGAGACTACCTGTAGGTCCGTTAGCTAGCTGGGGAGAGTGAAGAGACTACCTGTAGGTCCGTTAGCTAGCTGGGGAGAGTGGAGAGACTACCTGTAAGTCCGTTAGCTAGCTGGGGAGAGTGGAGAGACTACCTGTAAGTCCGTTAGCTAGCTGGGGAGAGTGGAGAGACTACCTGTAGGTCCGTTAGCTAGCTGGGGAGAGTGGAGAGACTACCTGTAGGTCCGTTAGCTAGCTGGGGAGAGTGGAGAGACTACCTGTAGGACCGTTAGCTAGCTCTTGGCTATAAACACTATGTGAGAGTGATGTCTCTATACTGTATTATATGTGGATATTTTTCTAACCTAAATTGCCTTTCTTAATTGCCCCTTAGGGAATAAATAGTTGTATTGAATTAGATTAAATGGAATAAGCATGACGAGCATTTCTAAGCAAAAGGAACGTTCACAGCCAACAAATACGTCTTCAGCACTCAACCACTGAACCTCTGGTGTCTTTGTCTGTCTCTGTGGTGTCAGATGGACAAGAGGAAAGACCCATCGTCTGTGGACATCAAGGCTGTGCTGCTGGACATGAGGAAGTACCGTATGGGTCTGATCCAGACTCCTGACCAGCTACGTTTCTCCTACAGGGCTGTCCTGGAGGGAGCCAAGTACATCATGGGGGACTGCTCTGTACAGGTAACACAGCTAACCCTAACCCCACACCTAGCTAGCTGTAAGGAGCCAAGTACATCATGGGGAACTCCTCTCTAGTACAAGTAGAGCACCTGTGGGGCGGCTGGCTCAGAGGCCAAGTGATTTCATCAAAATTCTATTTGAGTTAATCTCTCTCTCTCTCTCCCCTCTTTCTCTGTTTCCTCCAGAAAATGTGGCGTGAACTATCTAAAGAGGACCAGGACCCAGTGTCTGATTCTGAATCCCTTCTTCCTACCCAGCCACCCTCCAAGTGTCCCCTGGAGAAATACAATGGCAGCCGGGTGTCCCGGGGGGAAGAGGGGGGGGACGCGGAGCTGGGGGAGAGAACGACGGGGACAGAGCCACCATATAAGGAACAGGATGTGGACGAGAGCACAGCTAAGTGAGTATTGGTGTAGTAGAGACAGACTGTCTGGGTGTAGAGGCGGACTGTCTGGGTGTAGAGGCGGACTGTCTGGGTGTAGAGGCGGACTGTCTGGGTGTAGAGACGGACTGTCTGGGTGTAGAGACAGACTGTCTGGGTGTAGAGACAGACTGTCTGGGTGTAGAGGCGGACTGTCTGGGTGTAGAGGCGGACTGTCTGGGTGTAGAGGCGGACTGTCTGGGTGTAGAGGCGGACTGTCTGGGTGTAGAGACGGACTGTCTGGGTGTAGAGGCGGACTGTCTGGGTGTAGAGGCGGACTGTCTGGCGGTGTAGAGGCGGACTGTCTGGCGGTGTAGAGGCGGACTGTCTGGCGGTGTAGAGGCGGACTGTCTGGCGGTGTAGAGGCGGACTGTCTGGCGGTGTAGAGGCGGACTGTCTGGCGGTGTAGAGGCGGACTGTCTGGCGGTGTAGAGGCGGACTGTCTGGCGGTGTAGAGGCGGACTGTCTGGCGGTGTAGAGGCGGACTGTCTGGCGGTGTAGAGGCGGACTGTCTGGCGGTGGGGGGATGAGGTGCTGTCAGAGAAGAGACACTGCTGCTTTTAGCTGGTTGTCTTTGCAGTGTTTCTCTTCTCTCAGGGCTGGTTTCCTGGACACAGATTAGGTGTATTCCTTGACTAAAACATATTCAATCATTTTTTCGACATTAATTACATTTTGATACGGGAAACTGTCCAAAAGAGTCTGGGGATGTAAGGAGAAGCTTCCTGTATTGATCCTCTATTCTGATCAGGGTGCTGGTATGCTAAACTTAGTGGCAAAAAGGTTTGATTGACTTGCATCCATTTTTGCTGCTTTTGTGACAGTGCTCGCAAGAGACCGCGCGATGAGAGGGTGTCTAACTGGACCCCCGAGATCACGGACCCCAAGCAGACGAAGCCCAGCATAACAGACTCTGAAAAGAAGAGAAAAAGGTGAGGATTCATCTGTCCACTGCACCTTTTAAAATACATTATCATTACACTCACTGTCACTGCACCTTTAAAATACATTATCATTACACTCACTGTCACTGCACCTTTAAAATACATTATCATTATACTCACTGTCACTGCACCTTTAAAATACATTATCATTACACTCACTGTCACTGCACCTTTAAAATACATTATCATTACACTCACTGTACCTTTAAAATACATTATCATTACACTCACTGTCACTGCACCTTTAAAATACATTATCATTACACTCACGGTCACTGCACCTTTAAAATACATTATCATTACACTCACTGTCACTGCACCTTTTAAATACATTATCATTACACTCACGGTCACTGCACCTTTTAAATACATTATCATTACACTCACGGTCACTGCACCTTTAAAATACATTATCATTACACTCACTGTCACTGCACCTTTAAAATACATTATCATTACACTCACTGTCACTGCACCTTTAAAATACATTATCATTACACTCACTGTCACTGTACCTTTAAAATACATTATCATTACACTCACTGTCACTGCACCTTTAAAATACATTATCATTACACTCACTGTCACTGCACCTTTAAAATACATTATCATTACCCTTACTGTCACTGCACCTTTAAAATACATTATCATTACACTCACTGTCACTGCACCTTTAAAATACATTATCATTACACTCACTGTCACTGCACCTTTAAAATACATTATCATTACACTCACTGTACCTTTAAAATACATTATCATTACACTCACTGTACCTTTAAAATGCATTATCATTACACTCACTGTACCTTTAAAATACATTATCATTACACTCACTGTACCTTTAAAATACATTATCATTACACTCACTGTCACTGCACCTTTAAAATGCATTATCATTACACTCACTGTACCTTTAAAATACATTATCATTACACTCACTGTACCTTTAAAATACATTATCATTACACTCACTGTCACTGTACCTTTAAAATACATTATCATTACACTCACTGTCACTGCACCTTTAAAATGCATTATCATTACACTCACTGTACCTTTAAAATACATTATCATTACACTCACTGTACCTTTAAAATACATTATCATTACACTCACTGTCACTGTACCTTTAAAATACATTATCATTACACTCACTGTACCTTTAAAATACATTATCATTACACTCACTGTACCTTTAAAATACATTATCATTACACTCACTGTCACTGCACCTTTAAAATACATTATCATTACACTCACTGTCACTGTACCTTTAAAATACATTATCATTACACTCACTGTACCTTTAAAATACATTATCATTACACTCACTGTACCTTTAAAATACATTATCATTACACTCACTGTCACTGCACCTTTAAAATACATTATCATTACACTCACTGTCACTGTACCTTTAAAATACATTATCATTACACTCACTGTACCTTTAAAATACATTATCATTACACTCACTGTACCATTAACTAAATGACCATCATCACATGAAATAACCAGGATCCAAACATGTCTGTATTGAAAGGTGATTAATTCACAGGGACAACTTCCTGTGTTAAAGGGTAATAGTTTGTGTGTAAAACATGTATAGACTATATTTCTACTGTCACCTCAACGTAACATAGCTTCCTGTTTGGGATAATACACTTCCTGTGTTAAAGGGTAATAGTTTGTGTGTAAAACATGTATAGACTATATTTCTACTGTCACCTCAACGTAACATAGCTTCCTGTTTGGGATAATACACTTCCTGTGTTAAAGGGTAATAGTTTGTGTATAAACATGTATAGACTATATTTCTACTGTCACCTCAACATAACATAGCTTCCTGTTTGGGATAATACATTTTATTTTTCTTGTAGTGTTTCCCAACCCTCTCCTCCAGTACCCCGAGCCATTCCACATATCTATTTCTGGACTAGTATCACCTGGTTTTAATTGGTCAACTAACTAACCATCAAGCCCTTATTAGTGGAATCAGGTGTGCTAGTTCTGGAAGGGCTCCAATAAGCAGAATAGCTGCAGGGGAGATGAGATGGTAAAATTCTACTTCTCATTACTCTGTGAGCTGCTGCTTCATCTGATAGCTGGACAACCACCCACGGCTCGTTTCCCCTACATACAGATCTACGATCAGCTTCCCCTCCCCATATCCTAACCTTAACCATTAGTGGGGGCAATACAAAACTGACTGAAGTTCAGCATCTAGGGAGAACTTCACCCTACACCCCAGTAAGCCAGTCAGCCAGCCAGCCTACATACATACATACATACATACATACCCCCCCTTTTGCCCTCAGAACAGCCGCAGTTCGTCGGGGCGTGGACTCTACAAGGTGTCGAAAGCGCCCCACAGGGAAGCTGACCCATATTGACTCCAATGCTTCCCACAGCTGTCAAGTTGGCTGGATGTCCTTTGGGTTGTGGACCGTTCTTGATACACAAGGGAAACTGTAGAGTGTGAAAAACCCAGCAGCGATGCAGTTCTTGACACACACAAACCAGTGCGCCTGGCACCTACTACCACACCCCATTCAGAGGCACATAAATATTTTGTCTTGCCCATTCACCCTCTGAATGGCACACATACACAATGATATTATATATTATACACACATGAAGTCTCCAGTTTCTTCCTGTTACTGGAACATAAATAAGAAGATCAGTGGTTAAAAGGCTTAAATGTCTCTAGACAGCAGCTTCCTAGTGTTTGGTATCTCAGTGTATAATGTCTCCAGACAGCAGCTTCCTAGTTTTTGGTATCTCAGTGTATAATGTCTCTAGACAGCAGCTTCCTAGTGTTTGGTAGCTCAGTGTATAATGTCTCTAAACAGCAGCGTCCTAGTGTTTGGTATCTCAGTGTATAATGTCTCTAAACAGCAGCTTCCTAGTGTTTGGTATCTCAGTGTATAATGTCTCCAGACAGCAGCTTCCTAGTTTTTGGTATCTCAGTGTATAATGTCTCTAGACAGCAGCTTCCTAGTGTTTGGTAGCTCAGTGTATAATGTCTCTAGACAGCAGCTTCCTAGTGTTTGGTAGCTCAGTGTATAATGTCTCTAGACAGCAGCTTCCTAGTGTTTGGTATCTCAGTGTATAATGTCTCTAGAAGGCAGCTTCCTAGTGTTTGGTAGCTCAGTGTATAATGTCTCTAGACAGCAGCTTCCTAGTGTTTGGTAGCTCAGTGTATAATGTCTCTAGACAGCAGCTTCCTAGTGTTTGGTAGCTCAGTGTATAATGTCTCTAGACAGCAGCTTCCTAGTGTTTGGTATCTCAGTGTATAATGTCTCCAGACAGCAGCTTCCTAGTGTTTGGTAGCTCAGTGTATAATGTCTCTAGACAGTAGATTCCTAGTGTTTGGTATCTCGGTGTATAATGTCTCTAGACAGCAGCTTCCTAGTGTTTGGTAGCTCAGTGTGTATATCTACTGTATGTATATATAATATATTCCATTTAGCAGATGATTCTATCCAAAGCCACTTTCAGTCAGTGTGTAGTCTGAAGGGCGTGTAGCCTGAAGGGCGTGTAGCCTAGCCTGAAGGGCGTGTAGCCTAGCCTGAAGGGCGTGTAGCCTAGCCTGAAGGGCGTGTAGCCTAGCCTGAAGGGCGTGTAGCCTAGCCTGAAGGGCGTGTAGCCTAGCCTGAAGGGCGTGTAGCCTAGCCTGAAGGGCGTGTAGCCTAGCCTAAAGGGCGTGTAGCCTAGCCTGAATGGCGTGTAGCCTAGCCTGAATGGCGTGTAGCCTAGCCTTAAGGGCGTGTAGCCTAGCCTGAAGGGCGTGTAGCCTGAAGGGCGTGTAGCCTGAAGGGCGTGTAGCCTGAATGGCGTGTAGCCTAGCCTGAAGGGCGTGTAGCCTAGCCTGAAGGGCGTGTAGCCTAGCCTGAAGGGCGTGTAGCCTAGCCTGAAGGGCGTGTAGCCTAGCCTGAAGGGCGTGTAGCCTAGCCTGAAGGGCGTGTAGCCTAGCCTGAAGGGCGTGTAGCCTAGCCTGAAGGGCGTGTATTCTGAGCCGAAACCAGAGTATATTTCTTGCTCTACAGTGTCTGACAGATTTCAGTGCCTTCGGAAAGTATTCAGACCCCTTGACTTTTTCCACATTTTGTTCCATTAGTCTTATTCTAAAATTGCTTAAATAGTTTTTCCCCCTCAATCTACCCACATTACACCATAATGACTAAGCAAAAACAGGTTTTTAGACATTTTTGCATAAAAAACCCTGAAATATCACATTTACATAAGTATTCAGACCCTTTACTCAGTACTTTGTTGAAGCACCTTTGGCAGCAATTACAGCCTTGAGTCTTCTTGGGTATGACGCTACAAGCTTGACACACCTGTATTTGGGGAGTTTCTCCCATTCTTCTCTGCAGATCCTCTCAAGCTCTGTCAGGTTGGATGTGGAGCGTCGCTGCACAGCTATTTTCAGGTCTCTCCAGAGATGTTCGATCGGGTTCAAGTCTGCACTCTGGCTGGGCTACTCACGGAGATTCAGAGACTTGTCCCGAAGCCACCCCTGCATTGTCTTGGCTGTCCTGAGCGCTCTGGAGCAGGTTTTCATTAAGGATCTCTCTGTACTTTACTCTGTTCATCTTTGCCTAGATCCTAACTAGTCTCCCAGTCCCTGCCACTGAAAAACATCCCCACAGCATGATGCTGCCACCACCATGCTTCACCATAGGGATGGTGCCAGTTTTCCTCCAAATGTGACGCTTGGCATTCAGGCCAAAGAGTTCGATCTTGGTTTCATCAGACCAGAGAATCTTGTTTTTCATGGTCCGAGAATCCTTTAGGTGCCTTTTGGCAAACTCCAAGCAGGCTGTCATGTGCCTTTTACTGACGAGTGGCTTCCGTCTGGCCACTCTACCATAAAGGCCTGATTGGTGGAGTGCTGCAGAGATGGTTGTCCTTCTGGAAGGTTCTCCCATCTCCACAGAGGAACTCTGGAGCTCTGTTAGAGTGACCATCGGGTTCTTGGTCACCTCCCTGACCAAGGTCCTTCTCCCTCGATTGCTCAGTTTGGCCGGTCGGCCAGCTCTAGGAAGTGTCTTGGTGGATCCAAACTTCTTCCATTTAAGAATGATGAGGACCTTCAATGCTGCAGAAATGTTTTTGTACCCTACCCCAGATCTGTGCCTCAACACAATCCTGTCTAGGAGGTCTACGGACAATTCCTTCGACCTCATGTCTTGGTTTTTGCTCTGACCTGCACTGTCAACTGTGGGACCTTATATAGACAGATGTGCTTTTCCAACTCATGTCCAATCAATTGAATTTACCACAGTTGGACTCCAATCAAGTTGTAGAAACATCTCAAGGATGATCAATGGAAACAGGATGCACCTGAGCTTCATTTCGAGTCTCATAGCAACGGGTCTGAATACTTATGTAAATACTTAATTTTTTTTATGTGCACAAATTTCTAAAGACCTGTTTTCATTTTGTCATTATGGGGTACTGTGATGTCATTATGGGCTACCCTGCCGCCCCATTTCCTAATGTATGGCTCTGGCCTAAACCTCTCTTGGACAGTTTTGGCTGCATTTGCTGTACATGCCATCAAAGTGGTGCAGGCTGCTGCTGTGCCGGCCTGTTGGGGGCGCTGTGACTGTCCTGTTCTGACAGCAACCCCCACTTCCGTACCGACTCATAAGATGATTCTATAATACTATCAGATTTTAAAGAACACCCCAACGTGTACGTCATCGTAAAGATCCCAGCTTGTCTGATCTGTTCTGGTCAGCAGTGCTGGTTTGGTTTTATGTGACGTCAGGTTTCTCTGATTGCTTTTCTTGTGTTACTGTGTTTATGCCTGTGTGTTGGTATGTCTTGTTGAGTTACCCTCTGAGTGCTCTGCATGCTGTGGACTGTGTTTATGCCTGTCTGTTGGTCTGCTGTTACTCCAGAGGTGGGCATCCTAGCCTGGTTCCAGATCTGTGTTCCTCTACTCTTCCTATAGTCATCCTAGCCTGGTCCCAGATCTGTGTTCCTCTACTCTTCCTATATTCATCCTAGCCTGGTTCCAGATCTGTGTTCCTCTACTCTTCCTATAGTCATCCTAGCCTGGTTCCAGATCTGTGTTCCTCTACTCTTCCTATAGTCATCCTAGCCTGGTCCCAGATCTGTGTTCCTCTACTCTTCCTATATTCATCCTAGCCTGGTTCCAGATCTGTGCTCCTCTACTCTTCCTATAGTCATCCTAGCCTGGTTCCAGATCTGTGCTCCTCTACTCTTCCTATAGTCATCCTAGCCTGGTTCCAGATCTGTGTTCCTCTATTCATCCTAGCCTGGTTCCAGATCTGTGTTCCTCTACTCTTCCTATAGTCATCCTAGCCTGGTTCCAGATCTGTGTTCCTCTACTCTTCCTATAGTCATCCTAGCCTGGTTCCAGATCTGTGCTCCTCTACTCTTCCTATAGTCATCCTAGCCTGGTTCCAGATCTGTGCTCCTCTACTCTTCCTATAGTCATCCTAGCCTGGTTCCAGATCTGTGTTCCTCTAGTCATCCTAGCCTGGTCCCAGATCTGTGTTCCTCTACTCATCCTAGCCTGGTCCCAGATCTGTGTTCTTCTGCGTGACTGAGTGTAATGACTTGATTATAGGAAGAGACACTGAAGTCACATGATGATACATTGCAATGGCCTGAAGGTTTCTGTTGTTCAGCATCGATGTTGTCCGGATAAAGCCTGGTCATCATGTCTTATGCAACCTATGTGTGCCGTTACAGCGTGTTACCGTTAGAAACGTCAGCTACAAGTCCTTTGGGTAAAGGTACATTTCTTGGCAACTATTGTTTTAGTTGTGGAAATCTGGATAGGCAAACAGCCATCAGTTACTTATCTGGGTCCCAACATCCCATATCACCAAACAAGGCTACTCCAGATGGTAGTTCCTGCTTTTTAAACCATAACAGCTGCTTACTGCTTCAAATCAAATCACAAATCAAATCAAATTTATTTATATAGCCCTTCGTACATCAGCTGAAATCTCAAAGTGCTGTACAGAAACCCAGCCTAAAACCCCAAACAGCAAGCAATGCATGTGAAAGAAGCACGGTGGCTGGGAAAAACTCCCTAGGAAAAACTCCTGAGAAAGGCCAAAAACCTAGGAAGAAACCTAGAGAGGAACCAGGCTATGAGGGGTGGCCAGTCCTCTTCTGGCTGTGCCGGGTGGATATTATAACAGAACATGGTCAAGATGTTAAAATGTTCGTAAATGACCAGCATGGTCAAATAATAATAATCATAGTAATTGTCGAGGGTGCAACAAGCACGTCCGGTGAACAGGTCAGGGTTCCGTAGCCGCAGGCAGAACAGTTGAAACTGGAGCAGCAGCATGGCCAGGTGGACTGGGGACAGCAAGGAGTCATCATGCCAGGTAGTCCTGAGGCATGGTCCTAGGGCTCAGGTCCTCCGAGAGAAAGAAAGAAAGAGAGAAAGAGAGAATTAGAGAGAGCATATTTACATTCACACAGGACACCGGATAAGACAAGAGAATACTCCAGATGTAACAGACTGACCCTAGCCCCCCGACACATAAACTACTGCAGCATAAATACTGGAGGCTGAGACAGGAGGGATCAGAAGACACTGTGGCCCCATCCGATGATACCCCCGGACAGGGCCAAACAGGCAGGATATAACCCCACCCACTTTGCCAAAGCACAGCCCCCACACCACTAGAGGGATATCTACAACCACCAACTTACCGTCCGAAGACAAGGCCGAGTATAGCCCACAAAGATCTCCGCCACGGCACAACCCAAGGGGGGGGCGCCAACCCAGACAGGAAGACCACGTCAGTGGCTCAACCTACTCAAGTGACGCACCCCTCCCATGGACGGCATGGAAGAACACCAGTAAGTCAGTGACTCAGCCCCTGTAAAAGGGTTAGAGGCAGAGAATCCCAGTGGGAAGAGGGGAACCGACAAGGCAGAGACAGCAAGGGCGGTTCGTTGCTCCAGCCTTTCCGTTCACCTTCACACTCCTGGGCCAGACTATACTTAATCATAGGACCTACTGAAGAGATAAGTCTTCAGTAAAGACTTAAAGGTTGAGACTGAGTCTGCGTCTCTCACATGGGTAGGCAGACCATTCCATAAAAATGGAGCTCTATAGGAGAAAGCCCTACCTCCAGCCGTTTGCTTAGAAATTCTAGGGACAATTAGGAGGCCTGCGTCTTGTGACCGTAGCGTACGTGTAGGTATGTACGGCAGGACCAAATCGGAAAGATAGGTAGGAGCAAGCCCATGTAATGCTTTGTAGGTTAGCAGTAAAACCTTGAAATCAGCCATTGCCTTAACAGGAAGCCAGTGTAGGGAGGCTAGCACTGGAGTAATATGATCAAATTTTTTGGTTCTAGTCAGGATTCTAGCAGCCGTATTTAGCACTAACTGAAGTTTGTTTAGTGCTTTATCCGGGTAGCCGGAAAGTAGAGCTTCCTGCTTCCTGTTTTATCCATGCCTTGATGATGACAGTAGACCAAGCACTAAACATGTACTTCCATTTCAAATTCCTCAATGTACAACTGCTAGCCTGAGTGCCAGTCTGTTTGTGCTATCACTCATTGTCATGCCAAGGACAGCGGTGGAGTTGGTAAGAGTCCATCAACAGATCTGGAACCAGGCTATAGAACGACTGTACCTGGCTGGTTGTAACAGGACTCTCTCATTTCAATCCCAGTATTACATCACCTGGAAGCACCGCAGTCTGGGGTTGTGAAACTAAAGCAGGCATTGGTCCTACATGCAGTACATCTGTTCCTACATGCAGTACATCTGTTCTTACATGCAGTACATCTGTTCTTACATGCAGTACATCTGTTTTTACATGCAGTACATCTGTTCCTACATGCAGTACATCTGTCTTACATGTAGTACATATGGTCCTACATGCAGTACATCTGTTCCTACATGCAGTACATCTGTTCTTACATGCAGTACATCTGTTCTTACATGCAGTACATCTGTTTTTACATGCAGTACATCTGTTCCTACATGCAGTACATCTGTCTTACATGCAGTACATATGTTCCTACATGCAGTACATCTGTTCCTACATGCAGTACATCTGTTCTTACATGCAGTACATCTGTCTTACATGCAGTGCATATGTTCCTACATGCAGTACATCTGTTCCTACATGCAGTACATCTGTTCTTGTGGTCTGTCAAATGGTATGTCCTTATATTGTGTTCTTCTGAAATCGCCATCCTTTCCCCATTCCCATCCTCTCTGTGTTGTGACAGGCCGAGAACCAGTGACCACTAACTGACTCCACCGTGGCCCCAGCCGCCTCCTGATCTGGCTGCTGAGATGACGTTGACAGGAATCCCCCTCCCTCTCTCTCTATAACCCCCCTCCCTCTCTCTCTATAACCCCCCTCCCTCTCTCTCTATAACCCCCCTCCCTCTCTCTCTATAACCCCCCTCCCTCTCTCTCTATGACCCCCCTCCCTCTCTCTCTATGACCCCCCTCCCTCTCTCTCTATGACCCCCCTCCCTCTCTCTCTATAACCCCCCTCCCTCTCTCTCTATGACCCCCTCCCTCTCTCTCTATGACCCCCCTCCCTCTCTCTCTATGACCCCCCTCCCTCTCTCTCTATGACCCCCTCCCTCTCTCTCTATGACCCCCCTCCCTCTCTCTCTCTATAACCCCCCTCCCTCTCTCTCTCTATAACCCCCCTCCCTCTCTCTCTCTATAACCCCCCTCCCTCTCTCTCTATAACCCCCTCTCTCTCTCTCTCTCTCTATAACCCCCCTCCCTCTCTCTCTCTATAACCCCCCTCCCTCTCTCTCTCTATAACCCCCCTCCCTCTCTCTCTCTATAACCCCCCTCCCTCTCTCTCTCTATAACCCCCCTCCCTCTCTCTCTATAACCCCCCTCCCTCTCTCTCTATAACCCCCCTCCCTCTCTCTCTCTATAACCCCCCTCCCTCTCTCTCTCTATAACCCCCCTCCCTCTCTCTCTCTATAACCCCCCTCCCTCTCTCTCTCTCTATAACCCCCCTCCCTCTCTCTCTCTCTCTATAACCCCCCTCCCTCTCTCTCTCTATAACCCCCCTCCCTCTCTCCCTCCATAACCCCCCTCCCTCTCTCTCTCTATAACCCCCCTCCCTCTCTCTCTATAACCCCCCTCCCTCCCCCTATAACCCCCTCCCTCCCTCTCTCTATAACCCCCCCTCCCTCTCTCTCTAACCCCTCCTCCCTCCCTCTCTATCCTCCCTACCTCCCTATCCCCCCTACCTCCCTATCCCCCTACCTCCCTCCCTCCCTATCCCCCCTCCCTCCCCCTATATCCCCCCTCCCTCCCCCTATATCCCCCCTCCCTCCCTATCCCCCCTCCCTTCCTCCCCCTATATCCCCCCTCCCTCTATATCCCCCCTACCCCCCTCTCTCCCCCTATATCCCCCTCCCTCTATATCCCCCCTACCTCCCTCCCTCTATATCCCCCCTCCCTCCCTCCCTCTCTATCCTCCCTCACTCCCCCTATATCCCCCCTCCCTCTATATCCCCCCTACCCCCTCCCTCTCTCTATATCCCCCCTACCCCCCTCCCTCCCTCTATATCCCCCTCCCTCTTTATTCCCTCTCCTTCACATCCCCTCTAAAACACCAGCTATGACAGCCTCCGCTACCCCGTAGTGGAATGGAGTCACAATAATGCATCACCAGTTTGGTTGTTTTGTTGTTTTAGCCTCTTCTTACATTGTCCATTCTATTTTGCTTTGCATCTAAGTTGAAAAGGCAGAGATCTGAACTAGGCCTGCTATGCATTGCCAATCTGTAATGCTGTTCACGTGTTTTCAGAGGGCAAAATGAAATGTTATATTTTTTATAAGAAATGACTTGAAATGTCCTACCATGTCTGAGGACAGGAGTTGAGTGACATGTAATGTTTCCATGATGTACATACTGTACTTTTTAAGAAGTGGAAAAATATTTTTCATTGTACAAAAATGGAAACAGGCATTGTATTTGGTTTAAAAGACAAAACAAAATTTCATGACCAGTTTCTTTTGAATTGTCAAGTATACAATTCCTTTATGTAAAAGTGTAATCTAAGAATAAACTGGTTTTATCTAGTTTTCTTAAATGGCTTAATACCCTTTGACTTTGTTTTAAGTTGAATTGTATTGCTGGGCCAAGCAGCAACTAGCTTTTTTAAATTTCAACCATCAGACTACACTCAAGGGTTCAAATGTTTTAGTAACGTTCACATCCATGACCAAACTCCTTAGCAACAGAATCTGGAAAACACCTTGGCTTACCCTGCATGCATCAGTGAATTCCAACGCTGTCTTTTCCCATAAACTCTGCAATCTAGGACTGTATCGGGTTACAATGCTGCCCAGAACTCGGTAGCAACTGGCCAAGTCCTTTCTCTTAACCCTTGTGTGGTGTTTGTTATTCACCCAATGTTCACGGGTCTGATGGATTCACAACATTAGTGGGTTTTTATAACAATACAGCCAGAACAATTTAGGCCAAAATGCTTAGATCAGTTACAAGCAAGACATGGGTGGAACAAATATAAATGAAACCAGGTTTTCATCCCTATTGATGTTTATTGCTTTGAACTGAACGACAAAGTTTACATACAGTATATTATGGAAATGATAAATGAGCCCCATTGAACGCACATTAAGGCCGGTCTATACACCACATGAGGGACAGAGTTTTACTGTGTGTGTTGCAAATGTATTTATTGCACTTGATGCATGTGTACTGTGTCTTCCTGTCCTTCTTGGGTCCACACACATCGCAGGGCTTCTCGTTGTCGCTACCGGCTGCATCTAGAATGATGAAAACACTTAGTTCAGGAACTAACATCTCACTCACATATATAGTTACAGCAGACCAAGGTAGGAGAGTCACATACCCACATGCAACATCATCACTCACACTTCCTTCCTGTATTGGAGTTGGTTCTGTGGGTCGGGCAGATGGGACACCAGCCTCCTGAATCTTCCTAATGATGGCTGCAGAAGCTGGGGTCCTTGGGATGTTTCCTCCTCTGGATTTGAGGTCTAACCAAGGCCTTGCCAGCTCCTGGAGAAAGAGCTGTCTCTGGAGCTTCCCTCTGTTCCAATCTGGGTTCAAACGCGTTGTACGCCGAGATGTCCAAGGTGTTGGAGAATATCACAAGTGGCCAGCGTAGGGTTCTTCTGCAGCTGTAGCCAGTCACCAGCTTGTCTAAATTGTCCACCCCTCCTTTTGAGGCATTGTAATCCATTATGATTTCTGGTTTTTGATGTTCCTGGCCACAGATTATCCCATCCCTATGCAGCGTACACATGAGTACATTTTTGCCTCTAGGACACGAGACGTGTCGTCCCTGAACACAAACTTAGAGGGATTGATAGGCCTTCTCTGTGTATTCAACACCTGAGGTGGGAGCTCGGGTTTGTTTTTTCGTACCGTTCCTACCATCGTCAGTTTCCTCTTGAGGAGCTCCTGTCCCAGCTTGTGTGAAGTAAAAAAGTTATATCACATGATGTTGTGACCACGGAGTCCCTGTGTCACATCCAGGACAACCCGCATCCCTTGGTTCTTCTCAGGGGTTCCTCCATCTGGATTTCCCATATACACTTGCAAGTTCCACACATATGATGAAGCAACATCACAGACAGCCCAGATCTTGATTCCATATTTTGCGGGTTTAGACGGTATGTACTGCATGAAGGGGCAGAGGCCCCTAAACGCCATAAGCTGCTCTTCAACAGTAACGTTGGGACCAGGGTTGTAAACTGGGGAAGGCGGTCCACCCACTTGTCCCACACTGATCTGATTGCAGCTAGCTCGTCTCTCTGCCGCCGAGCTGGTCTGGTGTCTCGGTTATCGAAGCGCATAATCCTGGAAATAAATTCTCTATGTACCAGTTTCTGCATCCCACAGGGATTCTGTGGATTCCCCATTGGATCTGAAAACACCAGCAACGGTAATAATCCCAAAGTACGCATATAAATGGGTTTGGTCCATCTCTCACCAAAAACACACCTTCCCTCCAAATTAGTGCAGAATGATTTTCTGGATGGTGTCTGGGATGAACAGTTCAAAAGAAGACTTTATGTCTTGAACATGAGTAACAGCCATCTGCGTCGGCCCTGGTCACATCCTTAGCACATTGGCAGCCATGCGGGGTGGCTCATTCCTTGGGGAAGAAGACCATTCAATTTCTTCATCTTCCAAAGTGGAAGATGCTCTTTCCACACTAGCTTCTCTATGCCCTCTTGAGTAGAGATTATTTTTTGCCATGATTAAGGAGCTACACATGCAAAGCTACTTATTTGTTGTACCTGGCAAGGGTAGAGTGGGAAAATACTGCCTTTTTTTAACAATGTATCAAAAAATGTATTGTAATAACATTGTGCAGGTTTCTGCAAGACATTGTAGTGTGTGTGTGTGTGTGTGAAACTACACAAAGGGTAAAGAGGGAGACAGGTTCATGGTGCTATTTTGAAACAGCAGGCCCAGGGAGGAAGGAGACAGTGAAAGCACACAGCAAACCTGTTTCATTTGACTTGTTTTCACCCACACAATATCAAATGAAAATGTGTTATTTTACATGTTCTTCACAGAAAATGAACCAAGGCCAATGAATCTTTTTTTCAACCTATTTGTTGTATCATTTTTCATGGAGGGTGTCAACACCAGCTTCATGAATGAACAAAGGTTCTGTACCAAATGGCACCATATTCCCTATAGACCAGGTCAAAAGTAGTGCCCTATATAAGGGCGCACACATTCTCTACAAAGACTGCATTAACTGACACTGGACACCAGAGATGATTTAATACTTTTAATAACCATACAGTAAATATTGATTCTCATCACCAGGGTAGGTAATGACAAACACTAGGCACACTTCAGGTCTATAAACCTGGACTCATAACACCAAAGATGGTGTTATCCATTTCCTAAGCATTCAGATGGTGTTATCCATTTCCTAAGCATTCAGATGGTGTTATCCATTTCCTAAGCATTCAGACCCATCTATAATCTGGGTCGAGTCACCAATCTCTGGGGGGGGATGCCACTGGGTGATTTAGGAGCGTTGGGGAAGGGGGTGATTTAGGAGGGAGTTGGGGAAGGGGAGATTCCACTGGGTAATTTAGGAGCGTTGGGGAAGGGGGTGATTTAGGAGAGTTGGGAAGGGGAGATTCCACTGGGTAATTTAGAAGAGTGCAGGGGGGATGCCACTGCCAAAGAGAAGCCTCCATGATGCTGGTATCTTCCACTTTGGCTGCGTCTGGGCCTATGAAGGAAGGAATAGGCATGTATAAACAGGACATGAATAACTAATATCCTGTGTTTCAGAGTCGTGGCTGAACAACAACATGGATAATATACAGTTAGATGTTTTTTCTGTGCCTCGGCAAGACAGAACAGCAGCCTCCTGTAAAATCAGGGAGGGGGTGGTGTGTGTGTCTGTCAACAGCTGGTGAACAATCTCTAATATAAAGGAAGTTTCAAGGTTTTGCTCGCCTGAGGTAGAGTACCTCATGATAAACTGTAGACCACACTATTTACCAACAGAGTTTTATCTATATTCTTCGTAGCTGCCTATTTACCACCAACGAGCTGAATAAGGGCATAAGCAAACAAGAAAATTATGACCCAGATTCGGTGCTCCTAGAGGCCGGGGATTTTAATTCAGAGAAACTGAAATGTGTTATACGTAATTTCTACCAGCATGTCACGTGCAAATAGATAGTTTATTTTTTATTTTAAATATCGTTCACCTTTACTCCCACACAGAGAAACTCTCCCTCACCCGCCATTTGGCAAGTCTGACCATAACTATCCTCCCGAATCCTGCTTACAAGCAAAAACTTAAAGGAAGTACCAGTGATGTGCTCAATACAGAAGTGGTTCGATGGCATTGAGGAGTTACACCACATCAGTCACCGGCTTCATTAATAAGTGCATCGACGACCTCGCCCCCACAGTGACTGTACGTACATATCCCAACCAGAAGCCATAGATTACAGGCAACATCCGCACGGCACTAAAAGCTGCCACTTTCAAGGAGCGGGACACTAATCCGGACGCTTATAAGAAATCCCGCTATGCCAGCCGACGAACCATCAAACAGGCAAAGCGTCAATACAGGACTAAGATAAAATTGTACTACATCGACTGATGCTCGCCGGATGTGACAGGGCTTGCAAACTATCATGGATTACCAAGGGAAACCCAACAAAGAGCTGCCCAGGGATGCAAGCTTAACAGGCGCTAAATGCCTTCCATGCTCGCGTCGAGGCAAACAACACTAAACCATGCGTGAGAGCACCAGCTGTTCCGGACGACTGTTTGATCACGCTCTCTGTAGCCAATGGGAGTAAGACCTTTTAAACAGGTTAACATTCACAAGGTCGCAGGGCCAGATGATCTGATTACGTGTGGCTCAGTTGGTAGAGCATGGTGTTTGCAACGCCAGGGTTGTGGGTTCGATTTCCCACGGGGTAACAGTATGAAAAAAATGTATGAAATGTAAGCATTCACTACTGTAAGTCGCTCTGGATAAGAGCGTCTGCTAAATGACTAAAATGTAAATTACCAGGACGTGTACTCAGAGCATGCGCTGACCAGCTGGCAAGTGTCTTCACTAACATTTTCACCCTCCCCTGTCGGAGTCTGTAATACCTACATGTTTCAAGCAGACCAACGTAGTGCCTGTGCCCAAGAACGCCAAGGTCATCTGTCTAAATGACTATCGCACTGTAGGACTCACATCTGTAGCCATGAAATGCTTTGAAAGGCTGGTCATGGCTCACATCAACACCATCATCCCAGACACCCTGGATCCACTCCAATTCGCGTACCGCCCCAACAGAGCCATAGATGACGCAATCTCTATTGCACATCATACCGCCCTTTCCCACCTCGAAAAAGGAACACCTACGAGGGAATGCTGTTCATTGACTACAGCTCAGCGTTCAACACCATAGTGCCCTCAAAGCTCATCACTAAGCTAAGGACCCTGGGACTAAACACCTCCCTCTGCTACTGGATCCTGGACTTCCTGACGGACCACCCCCAGGTGGTAAGGGTAGGCAACAACACATCCACCACACTGACCCTCAACACGAGGGCCTCTCAGGGATGCGTGCTCAGTCCCCCCCTGTACCTCCCACCGCACGGCCACGCAAGACTCCAACACCATCATTAAGTTTGCCGACAACACGACGGAGGTAGGCCTGATAACGATGAGACAACCTATAGGGGGGGGGAGGTCAGAGACCTGGCAATGTGATGCCAGGACAACAACCTCTCCCTCAACATGAGAAAGACAAAGGAACTGATCGTGGATTACAGGAAAAGGAGGGCACGCCCCCATTCACGTTGACGGGGCTGTAGTGGAATGGAGCAGGTCGAAAGCTTCAAGTTCCTTGGTGTCCACATCACTAAGGATCAATTATGATCCAAACACACCAACATAGTTGTGAAGTTGACACGACCACAACTATTCCCCCTCAGGAGGCTGAAAAGATTTGGCATGTGTCCTCAGATCCTCAAAAAGTTCTTAAGCTGCACTATCGAGAGCATCCTGACTGGTTGCTTCACCACCTGGTGTGGCAACTGCTCAGCATCCCACCACAAGGCGCTACAGAGGGTAGTGCGTACGGCCCAGTACATCACTGGGGCCAATCTCCCTGCCATCCAGGACCTCTATATCAGGCGGTGTCAGAGGAAGGCCCTAAAAATTGTCAAAGACTCCAGCCACCCAAGTCATAGACTGTTCGGTAGCAGAGAGAACAGCAAGTAGTACCGGAGCGCCAAGTCCAAGAGGCTCCTAAACAGCTTCTAGCCCCAAGCCATCAGACTGCTGAACAGCTTCTACCCCCAAGCCATCAGACTGCTGAACAGCTTCTACCCCCAAGCCATCAGACTGCTGAACAGCTTCTACCCCCAAGCCATCAGACTGCTGAACAGCTTCTACCCCCAAGCCATCAGACTGCTGAACAGCTTCTACCCCCAAGCCATCAGACTGCTGAACAGCTTCTACCCCCAAGCCATCAGACTGCTGAACAGCTTCTACCCCCAAGCCATCAGACTGCTGAACAGCTTCTAGCCCCAAGCCATCAGACTGCTGAACAGCTTCTAGCCCCAAGCCATCAGACTGCTGAACAGCTTCTAGCCCCAAGCCATCAGACTGCTGAACAGCTTCTAGCCCCAAGCCATCAGACTGCTGAACAGCTTCTAGCCCCAAGCCATCAGACTGCTGAACAGCTTCTAGCCCCAAGCCATCAGACTGCTTAACAGCTTCTACCCCCAAGCCATCAGACTGCTGAACAGCTTCTACCCCCAAGCCACCAGACTGCTGAACAGCTTCTACCCCCAAGCCATCAGACTGCTGAACAGCTTCTACCCCCAAGCCATCAGACTGCTGAACAGCTTCTACCCCCAAGCCATCAGACTGCTGAACAGCTTCTACCCCCAAGCCATCAGACTGCTGAACAGCTTCTAGCCCCAAGCCATCAGACTGCTGAACAGCTTCTACCCCCAAGCCATCAGACTGCTGAACAGCTTCTACCCCCAAGCCATCAGACTGCTGAACAGCTTCTACCCCCAAGCCATCAGACTGCTGAACAGCTTCTACCCCCAAGCCATCAGACTGCTGAACAGCTTCTACCCCCAAGCCATCAGACTGCTTAACAGCTTCTAGCCCCAAGCCACCAGACTGCTGAACAGCTTCTAGCCCCAAGCCATCAGACTGCTGAACAGCTTCTAGCCCCAAGCCATCAGACTGCTTAACAGCTTCTAGCCCCAAGCCATCAGACTGCTGAACAGCTTCTAGCCCCAAGCCATCAGACTGCTGAACAGCTTCTACCCCCAAGCCACCAGACTGCTGAACAGCTTCTACCCCCAAGCCATCAGACTGCTGAACAGCTTCTACCCCCAAGCCATCAGACTGCTGAACAGCTTCTAGCCCCAAGCCATCAGACTGCTGAACAGCTTCTAGCCCCAAGCCATCAGACTGCTGAACAGCTTCTAGCCCCAAGCCACCAGACTGCTTAACAGCTTCTACCCCCAAGCCACCAGACTGCTGAACAGCTTCTACCCCCAAGCCACCAGACTGCTGAACAGCTTCTACCCCCAAGCCACCAGACTGCTGAACAGCTTCTACCCCCAAGCCATCAGACTGCTGAACAGCTTCTACCCCCAAGCCACCAGACTGCTGAACAGCTTCTACCCCCAAGCCACCAGACTGCTGAACAGCTTCTAGCCCCAAGCCATCAGACTGCTGAACAGTTGATCAAATGGCCACAGGACTATTTACATTGACCCCCTTATTTTATTCTGCTTATTTCTGGGACTCCAGCACAGGCTTGATGTACACTGACTGGACTAACCCACTACACTGATACTCCAGCACACAGGCATACTGACGCCACACGCACATACCGTACATTGACATAAACAGGTGACAGCATTGTATTATCTATGCATAGTCACTTTACCGCTACCTACATGTACATATTACCTAGACTAACCTGTACATTGACTCGGTAACGGTACCCACAGTATATAGCCTCGTTATTGTATTGTGTTACTATTTTTACTTTTTTTTTTTACTCTGCATTGGTTATATTCGACACATGTGACAAATAAAATGAGTTGAAATGTTTTTTATTTGAGTCTGCTGATAGTGACTATTTCAAAGGGTGTACTTGCATTGAATGTGACATGTACTTGTTTTTCCCTCCTTAACTTAGTTGAATGCACTGACTAAGTTGCTCTGGATAGGAGTGTCTTCTAAATAACTCAAATGTAAATATACAAGCAACCATAACACCATCTGGCTGTAGTCATACGGTAGCACTTACAGGAGCGTCCACTAGGTGGAGCCAGGTGTTGAGGTGGTTCAGGAGAGTGAAGGCATCTGGGATGTTGTCTCCTTCAGAGCAGAAGATCAGCACCACCACCAGAGGAATGTCCTCAGCACAGCTGGAACACAGAGACAACACCATGGAGAGGAATGTCCTCAGCACAGCTGGAACACAGAGACAACACCATGGAGAGGAATGTCCTCAGCACAGCTGGAACACAGAGACAACACCATGGAGAGGAATGTCCTCAGCACAGCTGGAACACAGAGACAACACCATGGAGAGGAATGTCCTCAGCTCAGCTGGAACACAGAGACAACATGGAGAGGAATGTCCTCAGCCCAGCTGGAACACAGAGACAACACCATGAAGAGGAATGTCCTCAGCACAGCTGGAACACAGAGACAACATGGAGAGGAATGTCCTCAGCACAGCTGGAACACAGAGACAACATGGAGAGGAATGTCCTCAGCACAGCTGGAACACAGAGACAACATGGAGAGGAATGTCCTCAGCACAGCTGGAACACAGAGACAACACCATGGAGAGGAATGTCCTCAGCCCAGCTGGAACACAGAGACAACACCATGGAGAGGAATGTCCTCAGCCCAGCTGGAACACAGAGACAACATGGAGAGGAATGTCCTCAGCCCAGCTGGAACACAGAGACAACATGGAGAGGAATGTCCTCAGCACAGCTGGAACACAGAGACAACATGGAGAGGAATGTCCTCAGCACAGCTGGAACACAGAGACAACATGGAGAGGAATGTCCTCAGCCCAGCTGGAACACAGAGACAACATGGAGAAAACCTTAAAGCCACAATATGTAACTTTTTGGGCGACCAACCAAATCCACGTGAGTTATACATTTGTCATTGAAAGCCAGCCTAAGACGCGGCAGATATTATACTTCCCATTCTTAAATGTAGTTTTTGTGTCTTTTACTTTCTGTTTGGTAAACCAGCCTCAAACATCTGAAAATACAATATGGTTATGGCAAAGCAATTTCACAGCGGTTTAGATGGTACAGTGATTCTCTAAACTAGACTCGCTTGTTTTGACACAAACTGAAAACGAGAACTATTAGAATTTTAACAACCAGGAAATGGCGATTTCTGCATAGTGCACCTAAGTGAACTTTTTGTGCAAGGTAAGCATATTCCTCTTTATCAGATGTAGTGTTCAGCGTTCCACACTGCACGTGTGAGGATGATATAGCCTGTAATGTCTAATGTCTACGACCACCCACTAACCCATCCCCTGTAGTTCAAGGTAGAAGAGAAGTTGTCCCCGTAACCACAGACCTAGAATCAGCCTTAGCCCCACTCCTAACCATCATATGGGTAAAAACAAATATGGTCCCGTATCAGTGTTCAGAGGTGACTCTACCTACATCCCAGTCAGTCTCTCCTGTACCTGTCAGTGAAGAGGCCTTTAGTGGCGCCCCCTCCAGGTATATATAGGCGCTGCTCTGAGTCAGTAACGCCAGGGAAGGTAGATACTGTCTCCATCTCCGTCCACTCCATCTCCTTCAGCCGGTCGCCAGTCACCTTCTGCATGGAGGGAGTCTGCAGGTAACGCAGGGGAGTGCTGCAAGCAAGGGTTTCATCTATCATGTTCATTGGTGGAATATTGGAACATGGACAGTGATATCGAAATACTTTTTATATATTTTATGTAGGATTTGTCAGTCAGCTCTCTGCCATGCACTCAATATATTCATGTGACAAATGAAATGGAAAAAAGTCTAGTTGAATATAGTAATTTTGGTAGGTAGCAGTTGTGTACCCCAGTAGCTGTTGGTCATCCCTCTGGTAAGCATGACTGCTGGACAGTACTACAGTTCTGGAGAAACCACTGGCTTTGATCCAAGACACCATCAGCTTACAGAACTTCTTGGACTTTGTCTGCAACAGAAAGGACCTATATGATAGTAAAAAGAGTTCTCCTCTCCCATAACCATAAACTGGACAGCATAACCATGTGAAACCAGTTCTCCTCTCCCAAGTCAACCATAAACTGGACAGCATAACCATGTGAAACCAGTTCTCCTCTCCCAAGTCAACCATAAACTGGACAGCATAACCATGTGAAACCAGTTCTCCTCTCCCAAGTCAACCATAAACTGGACAGCATAACCATGTGAAACCAGTTCTCCTCTCCCAAGTCAACCATAAGCTGGACAGCATAACCATGTGAAACCAGTTCTCCTCTCCCAAGTCAACCATAAACTGGACAGCATAACCATGTGAAACCAGTTCTCCTCTCCCAAGTCAACCATAAACTGGACAGCATAACCATGTGAAACCAGTTCTCCTCTCCCAAGTCAACCATAAACTGGACAGCATAACCATGTGAAACCAGTTCTCCTCTCCCAAGTCAACCATAAACTGGACAGCATAACCATGTGAAACCAGTTCTCCTCTCCCAAGTCAACCATAAGCTGGACAGCATAACCATGTGAAACCAGTTCTCCTCTCCCAAGTCAACCATAAACTGGACAGCATAACCATGTGAAACCAGTTCTCCTCTCCCAAGTCAACCATAAACTGGACAGCATAACCATGTGAAACCAGTTCTCCTCTCCCAAGTCAACCATAAACTGGACAGCATAACCATGTGAAACCAGTTCTCCTCTCCCAAGTCAACCATAAACTGGACAGCATAAACTGGACAGCATAACCATAAACTGGACAGCATAAACATAAACTGGACAGCATAAACAAACTGGACAGCATAACCATGTGAAACCAGTTCTCCTCTCCCAAGTCAACCATAAACTGGACAGCATAACCATAAACTGGACAGCATAACCATAAGCTGGACAGCATAACCATAAGCTGGACAGCATAACCATAAGCTGGACAGCATAACCATAAGCTGGACAGCATAACCATAAGCTGGACAGCATAACCATAAACTGGACAGCATAACCATAAACTGGACAGCATAACCATAAGCTGGACAGCATAACCATAAACTGGACAGCATAACCATAAACTGGACAGCATAACCATAAACTGGACAGCATAACCATAAACTGGACAGCATAACCATAAACTGGACAGCATAACCATATCCATGTGAAACCAATGTCAGTGAGCAGCTTCTCATCCTCCACTGTTCCCTTAACCCCTGTTCCCTTAACCCCTGTTCCCTTAACCCCTGTTCCCTTAACCCCTGTTCCCTTAACCCCTGTTCCCTTAACCCCTGTTCCCTAGCTAGCCTTACTTCAGACTACTAACCACTAGCCTAGCTAGCTACCATCTTTGTTAACTTCCTTTCGTTCTGATTTCCTTTCTTGAAGACCAATAGTAAGACGCTCCTTCGTCCCGCCTCCAATAATTATCCATTTTAGAACCACGAAGAAGAGTTTTTACCAGATTACAGATTTATATGGAAGATTTTTGCACACAAAATAGGTCTTTGTTTTTTTTTAAATGTTTTACATTAAAACATTTATTTGGCAACTCAATGCTGAGACACCAATCGTTATTTATGTAACAATAAATACACCGTATTCAAAGCATTTTAGGTGATTTTAGAAATTCAGCATGTTGATATAAAAATACAGAAATCTAAATACTCAAACAATGAACCTAAAAACAGTCTGGGGTACTGACAAACAGCCAGGCAAGTGTTAAAGGGACCAGAAGTGTTTTTGGTTGAGCTTCCCCTTTAAGGATTATGGTACATTCTTAACTCTGTTACAAATAGAATGGGTTAAATGAAGCCAACCTCTGTTACATTACCTGGATAATTGGGGTTCTGATCTGAAGAACTGCCAACCTCAACTCTGGAGAAGAGTACACTGTTCAAGAGAGGAGAGAATCTCATTCCATGTCAATGTGACTGAAGCGATGACCATTGTATATTATGATCATTAACAGTACAGTGTTACATAGACAACTACCCTATTTCACGACAAGAACAAAGTCAGTTAAGAACAAATTATTATTTATAATGACAGCCTGCTCCGGCCAAACCCGGACAACGCTGGGCCAATTGTGTGCCGCCCTATGGGACTCCCAATCACAGCCGGATGTGATACAGCCTGAAATCGAACCAGGATCTGTAGTGACGCCTCTAACACTGAGATGCAGTGCCTTAGACCTCTGCGCCACTCGGGAGCCCCAATAGAGCGTTGGTCCACCCTTTGCGTCTATAACAGTCTCCACTCTTCTGGGAAGGCTTTCCACTAGACTTTGGAATATTGCTGCGGGGACTTACTTTCACTCAGCCACAAGAACATTAGTGAGGTCGGGCACTGATGTTGGGTGATTAGGCCTGGCTCGCAGACGGCATTCCAAGTCATCCCAAAGATGTTTGATGGGGTTGAGGTCAGGGCTATCTGCAGGCCAGTCAAGTTCTTCCACACCGATCTTGACAAACCATTTCTGTATGGACCTCGCTTTGTGCATGGGGGCATTGTCATGCTGAAACAGGAAAGGGCCTTCTCCAAACTGTTGCCACAAAGTTGGAAGAACCGAATCACCTACAATGTAAATTGAATGCTGTAGCGTTAATATTTCCCTTCACTGGAACTAACGGCCCAAACCATGAAAAACAGCCCCAGACCATTATTCCCACCTTTACAGGTAGCACTATGCTTCGGGACAGGTAGGCAATATGCTTCGGGACAGGTGACACTACACTCAGGGACAGGTGAAGACTACGCTCCGGGACAGGTGGGGACTACGCTCCGGGACAGGTGGGGACTACGCTCCGGGACAGGTGGGGACTACGCTCCGGGACAGGTGGGGACTACGCTCCGGGACAGGTGGGGACTACGCTCCGGGACAGGTGGGGACTACGCTCCGGGACAGGTGGGTACTACGCTCCGGGACAGGTGTGGACTACGCTCCGGGACAGGTAGACACTACGCTCCGGGACAGGTAGACACTACGCTCCGGGACAGGTAGACACTACGCTCCGGGACAGGTAGAAACTACGCTCCGGGACAGGGGGAAACTACGCTCCGGGACAGGGGGAAACTACGCTCCGGGACAGGGGGAAACTACGCTCCGGGACAGGGGGAAACTACGCTCCGGGACAGGGGGAAACTACGCTCCGGGACATGAGAGCACTACGCTCCGGGACAGGTGCCACTACGCTCCGGGACAGGTGCCACTACGCTCCGGGACAGGTGCCACTACGCTCCGGGACAGGTGCCACTACGCTCCGGGACAGGTAGACACTACGCTCCGGGACAGGTAGACACTACGCTCCGGGACAGGGGGAAACTACGCTCCGGGACAGGAGAGCACTACGCTCCGGGACAGGTGCCACTACGCTCCGGGACAGGTGGCACTACGCTCCGGGACAGGTGAGCACTACGCTCCGGGACAGGTAGGCACTACGCTCCGGGACAGGTACACCACTACGCTCCGGAAGAGGTGGGCACTAAGCTCCGGGACAGGTACACCACTACGCTCCGGAAGAGGTGGGCACTACGCTCCGGGACAGGTGTCACTACGCTCCGGGACAGGTGTCACTACGCTCCGGGACAGGTAGGCACTACGCTCCGGGACAGGTGGGCACTACGCTCCGGGACAGGTGGGCACTACGCTCCGGGACAGGAGAGCACTACGCTCCGGGACAGGAGAGCACTACGCTCCGGGACAGGTGGCACTACGCTCCGGGACAGGTAACACTACGCTCCGGGACAGGTAGCACTACGCTCCGGGACAGGTGCCACTACGCTCCGGGACAGGTGAGCAGTACGCTCCGGGACATGTGAGCAGTACGCTCCGGGACATGTGAGCAGTACGCTCCGGGACAGGTGGGCACTACGCTCCGGGACAGGTGGGCACTACGCTCCGGGACAGGTGGGCACTACGCTCCGGGACAGGGGGGCACTACGCTCCGGGACAGGGGGGCACTACGCTCCGGGACAGGGGGGCACTACGCTCCGGGACAGGTTGGCACTACGCTCCGGGACAGGGGGGCACTACGCTCCGGGACAGGGGGACCACTACGCTCCGGGACAGGGGGACCACTACGCTCCGGGACAGGTGGACCACTACGCTCCGGGACAGGTGGCACTACGCTCCGGGACAGGGGGAAACTACGCTCCGGGACAGGAGAGCACTACGCTCCGGGACAGGGGAGCACTACGCTCCGGGACAGGTGAGACTACGCTCCGGGACAGGTGGCCCTACGCTCCGGGACAGGTGGCACTACGCTCCGGGACAGGTAGCACTACACTCCGGGACAGGTAGGCACTACGCTCCGGGACAGGTAGGCACTACGCTCCGGGACAGGTGAGCACTACGCTCCGGGACAGGTGAGCACTACGCTCCGGGACAGGTAGGCACTACGCTCCGGGACAGGTACACCACTACGCTCCGGAAGAGGTGGGCACTAAGCTCCGGGACAGGTACACCACTACGCTCCGGAAGAGGTGGGCACTACGCTCCGGAACAGGTGGGCACTACGCTCCGGGACAGGTGGCACTACGCTCCGGGACAGGTAGGCACTACGCTCCGGGACAGGTAGGCACTACGCTCCGGGACAGGTAGGCACTACGCTCCGGGACAGGTGGGCCCTACGCTCCGGGACAGGTAGGCACTACGCTCCGGGACAGGTAGGCACTACGCTCCGGGACAGGTAGGCACTACGCTCCGGGACAGGTACGCACTACGCTCCGGAAGAGGTGGGCACTACGCTCCGGGACAGGTACACCACTACGCTCCGGAAGAGGTGGGCACTAAGCTCCGGGACAGGTACACCACTACGCTCCGGAAGAGGTGGGCACTATGCTCCGGAACAGGTGGGCACTACGCTCCGGGACAGGTGTCACTACGCTCCGGGACAGGTGTCACTACGCTCCGGGACAGGTGTCACTACGCTCCGGGACAGGTGTCACTACGCTCCGGGACAGGTGCACTACGCTCCGGGACAGGTGCACTACGCTCCGGGACAGGGTGAAACTACGCTCCGGGACAGGGTGAAACTACGCTCCGGGACAGGGTGAAACTACGCTCCGGGACAGGGGACCACTACGCTCCGGGACAGGGGACCACTACGCTCCGGGACAGGGGACCACTACGCTCCGGGACAGGGGGGCACTACGCTCCGGGACAGGGGGGCACTACGCTCCGGGACAGGGGGGCACTACGCTTCGGGACAGGTAGACACTACGCGTCGGGACAGGTAGCATTCTCCTGGCATCCGCCAAACCCAGATTCATCCGTCGGACTGCCAGATGGTGAAGTGTGATTCATCACTCCAGAGAACGCTTCTCCACTGCTCCAATGGCAGTGAGTCCAATGGCGGTGAGCTTACCACCACTCCTGCCGACACTTGACATTGCGCATGGTGATCTTAGGCTTGTGTGCAGCTGCTTGGCCATGGACACCCATGGAAACCCATTTCCTGATGAAAAGTTATTGTGCTGCCGTTGCGGCCTACCACATCGCCGCTGTTGCTCCTAGACATTTCCACTTCACAATAATAGCACTTTTTATTTAACCGTTATTTTACCAGGTAAGTTGACTGAGAACACATTTTCATTTACAGCAACGACCTGGGGAATAGTTAGATGGGAGAGGGGGAGGGGATGAAGGAGCCAATTATAAGCTGGCGATGATTAGGTGGTCATGATGGCCAGATTGGGAATTTAGCCAGGACACCGGCTCTTACAATAAGTGCTAAGGGATCTTCAGTGACCAGAGAGTCAGGACACCCGTTTAACATCCCATCCGAAAGACAGCACCCTACACAGGGCAATGTCCCCAATCACTGCCCTGGGGCACTGGGATATTTCTTTAGACCAGAGGAAAGGGTGCCTCCTACTGGCCCTCCAACACCAATTCCAGCAGCATCTGGTCTCCCATCCAGGGACTGACCAGGACCAACCCTGCTTAGCTTCAGAAGCAAGCCAGCAGTGGGATGCAGTTGACCAGGGCAGAAATGTGATTAACTGACTTGTTGGAAAGGTGGCATCCTATGACGCTGCCACATTGAAAGTCACTGAGCTCTTCAGTAAGGCCAGTTTACTGCCAATGTTTGTCTATGGAGATTGCATGGCTGTGTGTCCGATTTTATAGTGACTGAAATAGCCAAATCTACAATTCGAAGGGGTGTCCACATATTTTTGTATCAGCGGAGGCTGGTGGGAGGAGCTATAGGAGGACAGGCACATTGTTTTGGCTGGAATGGAACAGAGTCAACGTGTGGTTTCCATGTTTAATATCTTTCCATTTATTCCATTCCAGCCAAAACAATATGCCTGTCCTCCTATATCTCCTCCCACCAGCCTCCACTGTTTTGTATATTTAGTGTACCTTCTGCATTGGTACTGAGGTCGTTGGCGTTCTCAGTGAATGTAGCATAAGGGTTGTTCCCTGCCATAGGGATGAGACAGTCAGTGTGGATGTATCCGACTCGACACATGTTGAGCGTAGAAACAATCAGGTCCACTGCCAGCTGCCCCACATTTCCAACAGAGATTGCTGGCTGTAGACAGACAATGTGACGTCTGGTTAGATACAATACAGTAGAATAGACACTAGAAGCGTGCCGCACACGTTGAACCCAACTAGACACAATGATAGAGCATAAATACAGAGGAAGTATGTCAGTTTACTCACCATAATCAGGGTAAAGTCTTTAAAAGACGTTGGGGTGTTTTCTGCCGCGACAAACATCATGTGTGTTGAGAGTTAAACAACTTAATTACTGTTCAGTCAACCACTCAGAGTATTTTGGTTGTAATAAATTCCCATTTACTTTCGCTTCTTGCAAGCTGGAAATGGGCCTTTAAGAACATAGATGGCGTCGATGTTGCTGCGTTATCAGATGCCTGAATAAAAATATTGTTGTACTGCAATAGAAGTCAACATTTTAAATATATTTATAAGATTTGACAAAAATAAACTTCCATATTTATTTTTACCTTCATTAAAAGTTCCAATAAAAGTCTTAAAATAAAAGAATGAGGGAGATATTTTTTGTGTCTGAAAGGGGACTCTGGCGGTCGCCTCTTTTTAGCCGCGTCGCTAAGATGAACCTTTCCGCAAAAATAGATATACAACTGCCGCAAAGTACCGTCTGTAAACGTTATCAGTGTCCTCCTCTCTCTGTAGTTTGCCATCGTGCTTGGAAGAAAGTTTATTAATGTTTTAAAATGTTGCCCAATCAACACACAACATGTCTTTAGCTTTCAGACGTTATACTGCACGGGTACAGTAATATGTACTTGAATAATGTGTATTTTATTTGATAAAAGTGTATATGTCCTATGCTATACCATCAGACAGTCGTGGGAAAAGTACGCAATTGTCATACTTGAGTAAAAGTATAGATACCTTAATAGAAAGTTACTCAAATAAAAGTGAAAGTCAGACAGTAAAATACTACTTGAGTAAAAGTCTAAAAGTATTTGTTTTTAAATATACTTAAGTATCAAAAGTAAATGTAATTGCTAAAATATACTTAAATATCAAAAGTAAAAGTATAAATCATTTAAAATATCTTATATTAAGCAAAGCAGATGGCACCATTTTCTTGTTTTTAAAAAATTTGAGTAGAGGGTTAGGATTAAGGCTGATGAGTAGAGGGTTAGGTTTAAGGCTGATGAGTAGAGGGTTAGGTTTAAGGCTGATGAGTGGAGGGTTAGGTTTAAGGCTGATGAGTAGAGGGTTAGGTTTAAGGCTGATGAGTGGAGGGTTAGGTTTAAGGCTGATAAGTAGAGGGTTAGGTTTAAGGCTGATGAGTAGAGGGTTAGGTTTAAGGCTGATGAGTGGAGGGTTAGGTTTAAGGCTGATAAGTAGAGGGTTAGGTTTAAGGCTGATGAGTAGAGGGTTAGGTTTAAGGCTGATGAGTAGAGGGTTAGTTTAAAGGCTGATGAGTGGAGGGTTAGATTTAAGTGAAGAGGTAATCTTCAGTTGTGTTTCATTGGTTCACTGAGCACACACACACACACACACACACACACAGCAAAGGAGCTGATCGTGGACTACAGGAAAAGGCAGTCTGAACAGGCCCCCATTAACATTGACGGGGCTATAGTGGAGCGGGTCGAGAGTTTTAAGTTCCATTGGTGTCCACATCACCAACAAACTATCATGGTCCAAACATACCAAGACAGTCATGAAGAGGGCACGACAAAACCTTTTCCCCCTCAGGAGACTGAAAAGATTCGTCATGCATCCCCAGATCCTCAAAAAGTTCTACAGCTGCACCATCGAGAGCATCCTGACCGGTTGCATCACCGCCTGGTATGGCAACTGCTCGGCCTCCGACTGTAAGGCTCTACAGAGGGTAGTGCGTACGGCCCAGTACATCACTGGAGCCAAGCTCCCTGACATCCAGGACCTATATAATAGGCGGTGTCAGAGGAAAGCCCATAAAATTGTCAGAGACTCCGGTCACCCAAGTTATAGACTGTCTTCTCTGCTACAGCACGGCAAGCGGTACCGGAGCGCCAAGTCTAGGACCTAAAGGCTCCTCAGCAGCTTCTAACCCCAAGGGTTCGGTATAGTTGCCAGGCAGGTTAAGGTTAGGACTCAAGCCTCAGGAATGAGTAGGGTTCGGTATAGTTGCCGGGCAGGTTGCCGGGCAGGTTAGGACTCAGGCCTCAGGAATGAGTAGGGTTCGGTATAGTTGCCGGGCAGGTTAGGACTCAGGCCTCAGGAATGAGTAGGGTTCGGTATAGTTGCCAGGCAGGTTAAGGTTAGGACTCAGGTCTCAGGAATGAGTAGGGTTCGGTATAGTTGCCGGGCAGGTTGCCGGGCAGGTTAGGACTCAGGCCTCAGGAATGAGTAGGGTTCGGTATAGTTGCCAGGCAGGTTAAGGTTAGGACTCAGGTCTCAGGAATGAGTAGGGTTCGGTATAGTTGCCAGGCAGGTTAAGGTTAGGACTCAGGTCTCAGGAATGAGTAGGGTTCGGTATAGTTGCCGGGCAGGTTAAGGTTAGGACTCAGGTCTCAGGAATGAGTAGGGTTCGGTATAGTTGCCGGGCAGGTTAAGGTTAGGACTCAGGTCTCAGGAATGAGTAGGGTTCGGTATAGTTGCCGGGCAGGTTAAGGTTAGGACTCAGGTCTCAGGAATGAGTAGGGTTCGGTATAGTTGCCGGGCAGGTTAAGGTTAGGACTCAGGCCTCAGGAGTGGTCAGGGTTAGAATTGTTCCAGACAACAGTCCATCAAAAGGAAAGGTCTATATAATAGGCAGGTGATAGCTACAAGACCTATACATGTATATTTAGAAACACACCAACATGTATTAAATAAGAATGATGAATCAGAAGTGCTTTCAATCCCTAAAAGAGGGAGAACATTTCAATTCCTATAAATATTCACATTTAAACTAAAAAAAGGTATATAAAGAATGGTTTCCATCACACCATTTATAACACATAATTATACAAGGATCCAGCTCATTAATAATGATGATAATAATCATCACGATAGGATCTGCAGCTAAACCAATTCACAAATCCCAGACCCCACGTGTCTAAAACAACCACAAGATGGAGACAAATGACTGGGCGACTTAGTATTTCCTCTATAAGGCCTAGAGAGGATTCATGGTTCCTACTGTTCTAATGCATCTGTCTTTGAGTTTTCCTCCACCCCATATTGGTCTCCAGGCCAAGAATTATAAGGTTCTTCTCTGTATGAGGCCAAAAGTAGACATACAACATAGTGGATCTATCACCCTTCTGAATGTGGTATAGATGTTGTTTAAGTCTGCATTCTAGTGTGTTTTGTGTCTCTACAATATTGAGTTTATGATCAACAAGGCACTCAATATGATCAACAAGGCACTCAACAAGGCAATCCAGTTGGATTTTATGCCTGATTGGAGCCCCCAAGCCCAAATATATTGGACAGAAACTTTGTTTGAGTAAAATATTTATTCTATATCAGTTTCTTCTTTTTCAGGCTTGAATGGACTAGAGTGTCCTTAAGGTTCTTATTTCTCCTGAAGCCTGAGATTACCCTGACATTTTTCAAGGCCTCACAATCATTCTGAGCCTGTTGAAAATGAGATTTAAGTTCAGAGTTGAACCGCAACAGAGCCTCAGAACCACAGGGTTATCCCTCTGTACCTGATACAGTCTGTTCCATGGGCCTGGAAGGTCCGATTGACCTCAGAATAAGTCCCCACAAATGGAACCACAGGGTTATCCCTCTGTACCTGATACAGTCTGTTCCATGAGTCTGGAAGGTCCGATTGACCTCAGCCTTAACCTCTCTCAGGAACTGCCTGGAGTCGCCCCTGGGCCTTAAGGCTGAGAAGAGTGTTCTTGTTGATCATAAACTCAATATTGAAGAGACACAAAACACACTAGAATGCAGACTTAAACAACATCTATACCACATTCAGAAGAGTGTTCTTGTGACCTCCTCTATAACTACAGATTCTGTGGAAACGTAGAAGTTGTGATTTGATCAGGACCCCCCTATATGTGTGTTTTGGATGGAAACTACATTTGTGAAGGAGGTTTCTGTTTACTTAAAGAAAACTTTAGTTGCACATTTTTTGATTTCTCCCTCCTTGTGAATGAAAAAGACCTGTGTACCTAAAAATTCATTTTTTTTGGTGCAAATGATGTGTAATGGATATTGATAAGTGATGTGAGTTTAAAATGTTGAAGAATTCCCTGAATTCAGAGGTGGAGCCTCCCCACAGTCCAAAAATATCATCAAGATACCTAAGGTACAGCAATGGTAAGGCCTTACATTTGATGAAAGCAGTTTCTTCCCAAAAACGTGTATACACATTTGCAAAACATTCTGTCCCATAGCTGTACCATGTATCTGGAGATAGTACTTCCCATTGAACTCAAAGTCGTTTCTAGTGAGGCTCAACTCCAAAAAGTTCAGGATTACTCTCCCCGGTCGACTGGGGTCAGGATACATCTGAAAGGCATTTGCAACTTCCTGTAGATCTAATTCGTTATCAATGTTTACGTACAGAGAATTAATATCAATGGAGAATAAAAAAGCATTTTCTGGCATCTTGAAACCCTTCAGCCCGTTGACAAATTCCTTAGTATCCTTAACATAGCTGGAGTGTTTCTGAGATAGAGGATTTATATAAAATCTATATATTCAGCAATACAATAAGATTCTGAGTCACAGTCACTTACTATGGGTCTCCCGCAGGGAACTCGGCAGGGAGCCGTCCACGTCTCAGGAGATATATGGATTTTAGGAAGTAAGAAAAACTGCCTAGGGCTTGGAGAATCTGGCCCAAAAAAGGTAGACCATCTGTTTATCCGTAATATACTTATCCTCATACAGTTTATTCACTATCTCCTGGATTCATCTTTGTGTTTCCAGTTGTGTTGAGTGGAGCAATGGGACATAGTGTTTGACATTATCTAATTGTCTATTATCCATTATAACAATCTGTGCCCCCTTATCTGCTGGTTTAATCACAATATTCTGATTGCTGCTCAATGTTTTTAGATCATGATTCTGTTGCTTTGCAAGGTTACATTTATTTACAGATCTGGGTTTGAGTTGTGAAAAGGAAGCCACATCCCTACGTATAAGGGTCTGTATGACACTGACTCCAACTGAGGTTCCCAATGTGAGGGGTTTGGAAATGGTGTATTGGGAATCAAAATGGTCTAATCATTTCAATCTTCTGTGATAGACGTGTAGATCCCTCCAGAGCTCCCCGCGGTCCACCAGTTTAGGAGTTGGCATAAGTCAGTCCTCTCTGCTTGGTTGAGCCTGAAGGAGGAAGAGAGGTTTTTAATGTTAGAACGTTGGGGACTTGTAAGAGAACACTCCTCCCGCATTCATTTGTACCTTTATTTAACTTGGCAAGTCAGTAAAGAACAAATGATTATTTACATTGACTGTCTACCCCGGCCAAACCCTAACCCGGACAGAGGCAGTATCCCTACTCCAGTGAACCGGTTCCCAGGGGTCTGTGCGAAACCTGAGTTTGTTCAGGTCATTTAAAACATCTAATCTCTCCCCTATGGACTTATTCAGCTTCTGTAACAGACACTGCTGATCGATAGCTACATTTACATTTGACATTTTAGTCATTTAGCAGACGTTCTTATCCAGAGCGACTTACAGTAGTGAATGCATACATTTTTTTCTCCGTACTGGTCCCCCGTGGGAAACGAAGCCACAACCCTGGCGTTGCAAACACCATGCTCTACCAACTGAGCCACACGGGACTAGTCTTTCTGAGTAATGCAAGAATGGTACATAGACTATTGCATTGGGGAAGGCCTCCTGACTAATCCTCAACAGTTGCTCTAACTGCTTCCAAGATGTAGTCGGCGCTCGCCTCCCCAAACAATTGTTGAGGACAACAGACAACACTATCTCCTCTGTCATTGGGTTTGATTGGAGCTTCTTGAAAACACCATGAATATGATAGAAGGTGGCCCAGGGAAGCATGAGGAATGAGGAATGGGTGCTAGATTAGAATCCCCAACATTGACTGTTGGTTTATCGATCTGTATTTCCCACTACTGAATCTCCCTCTCTGACCCAGGGTGCCTTATGGGTTCCAGACCTGAATCTCCCTCTCTGACCTAGGGTGCCTTATGGGTTCCAGACCTGAATCTCCCTCTCTGACCCAGGGTGCCTTATGGGTTCCAGACCTGAATCTCCCTCTCTGACCCAGGGTGCCTTATGGGTTCCAGACCTGAATCTCCCTCTCTGACCCAGGGTGCCTTATGGGTTCCAGACCTGAATCTCCCTCTCTGACCCAGGGTGCCTTATGGGTTCCAGACCTGAATCTCCCTCTCTGACCTAGGGTGCCTTATGGGTTCCAGACCTGAATCTCCCTCTCTGACCCAGGGTGTCTTATGGGTTCCAGACCTGAATCTCCCTCTCTGACCCAGGGTGCCTTATGGGTTCCAGACCTGAATCTCCCTCTCTGACCCAGGGTGCCTTATGGGTTCCAGACCTGAATCTCCCTCTCTGACCTAGGGTGCCTTATGGGTTCCAGACCTGAATCCCCCTCTCTGACCCAGGGTGCCTTATGGGTTCCAGACCTGAATCTCCCTCTCTGACCCAGGGTGCCTTATGGGTTCCAGACCTGAATCTCCCTCTCTGACCCAGGGTGCCTTATGGGTTCCAGACCTGAATCTCCCTCTCTGACCCAGGGTGTCTTATGGGTTCCAGACCTGAATCTCCCTCTCTGACCCAGGGTGCCTTATGGGTTCCAGACCTGAATCTCCCTCTCTGACCTAGGGTGCCTTATGGGTTCCAGACCTGAATCTCCCTCTCTGACCTAGGGTGCCTTATGGGTTCCAGACCTGAATCTCCCTCTCTGACCTAGGGTGCCTTATGGGTTCCAGACCTGAATCTCCCTCTCTGACCCAGGGTGCCTTATGGGTTCCAGACCTGAATCTCCCTCTCTGACCCAGGGTGCCTTATGGGTTCCAGACCTGAATCTCCCTCTCTGACCCAGGGTGCCTTATGGGTTCCAGACCTGAATCTCCCTCTCTGACCTAGGGTGCCTTATGGGTTCCAGACCTGAATCTCCCTCTCTGACCCAGGGTGCCTTATGGGTTCCAGACCTGAATCTCCCTCTCTGACCCAGGGTGACTTATGGGTTCCAGACCTGAATCTCCCTCTCTGACCCAGGGTGCCTTATGGGTTCCAGACCTGAATCTCCCTCTCTGACCTAGGGTGCCTTATGGGTTCCAGACCTGAATCTCCCTCTCTGACCTAGGGTGCCTTATGGGTTCCAGACCTGAATCTCCCTCTCTGACCCAGGGTGCCTTATGGGTTCCAGACTTGAATCTCCCTCTCTGACCCAGGGTGCTTTATGGGTTCCAGACCTGAATCTCCCTCTCTGACCCAGGGTGCTTTATGGGTTCCAGACCTGAATCTTCCTCTCTGACCCTGTGGAAGGAAGATGGCTCTGGCAGACAACCCTTATGGAGGGTAGATGGCTCAGTTAGATGACACTATGTAGGGTAGTTTTTATTTTATTTAATTTATTTATTTTACCTTTATTTGTACAGGTTTTTTCTCATTGAGACCTGGTCCAATAGCAGCAGAGTGAACAACGTTTCAGACAAAACAACTTCCATACACTAACACAACATTAAACACAACTATAAACACACACTCACTAACACAACATTAAACACAACATTAAACACAACTATAAACACACACACACTAACACAACATTAAACACAACTATAAACACACACACACTAACACAACATTAAACACAACTATAAACACACATACACTAACACAACATTAAACACAACTATAAACACACACAGTACAACAATTACATACACTAACACAACATTAAACACAACTATAAACACACACATACACTAACACAACATTAAACACAACTATAAACACACATACACTAACACAACATTAAACACAACTATAAACACACACATACACGAACACAACATTAAACACAACTATAAACACACACACACTAACACAACATTAAACACAACTATAAACACACATACACTAACACAACATTAAACACAACTATAAACACACACATACACTAACACAACATTAAACACAACTATAAACACACATACACTAACACAACATTAAACATAACTATAAACACACACACACTAACACAACATTAAACACAACTATAAACACACACACACTAACACAATATTAAACACAACTATAAACACACATGCACTAACACAACATTAAACACAACTATAAACACACATACATGTCACGTCCTGACCAGCAGATGGAGCTAGTGTTTTAGTTTTGGGGTCAGGACGTGGCATGTTTGTGTTGGGAATGTCTGTGTTGTTGATTGGGACTTCCAATTGAAGGCAGGTGTGTTGAGTTGCCTTTGATTGGAAGTCCTATATAGGTGTGTGTGTTTTTCTTTGGGGTTGTGGGTGGTTGTTTTTGCACTGCGTTTCTAGCCTGCAGAACTGTTGCTGTTGTCACCTTTATTGTTTTGTTAAGTGGATGCTTTACTCCTTATTTGTAATTAAAGATGAGTATTCACATACCTGCTGCGCCTTGGTCCATTTATGAAGACAGCCCTTACAATACACTAACACAACATTAAACAAAACTATAAACACACATACACTAACACAACATTAAACAAAACTATAAACACACACCCACTAACACAACATTAAACACAACTATAAACACACATACACTAACACAACATTAAACACAACTATAAACACACATACACTAACACAACACTAAACACAACTATAAACACACACAGTACAACAAAATCATACACTAACACAACATTAAACACAACTATAAACCCACACACACTAACACAACACTAAACACAACTATAAACACACACACAGTACAACAATTACATACACTAACACAACATTAAACACAACTATAAACACACATACACTAACACAACATTAAACACAACTATAAACACACACACAGTACAACAATTACATACACTAACACAACATTAAACACAACTATAAACACACACTAACACAACATTAAACACAACTATAAACACACATACACTAACACAACATTAAACACAACTATAAACACACATACACAACATTAAACACAACTATAAACACACACACAGTACAACAATTACATACAGTATTACATTAAAAACACAAACATCTTGACTAAAAACAGCTGGCCTAAAAACAATTCCACTCTTCTATGATATATACACTGCTCAAAAAAATATAGGGAACACTTAAACACCACAATGTAACTCCAAGTCAATCACACTTCTGTGAAATCAAACTGTCCACTTAGGAAGCAGCACTGATTGAGAATAAATTTCACATGCTGTTGTGCAAATGGAATAGACAACAGGTGGAAATTATAGGCAATTAGCAAGAAACCCCCAATAAAGGAGTGGTTCTGCAGGTGGGGACAACATACCACTTCTCAGTTCCTATGCTTCCTGGCTGATGTTTTGGTCACTTTTGAATGCTGGCAGTGCTTTCACTCTAGTGGTAGCATGAGACGGAGTCTACAACCCACACAAGTGGCTCAGGTAGTGCAGCTCATCCAGGATGGCACATCAATGCGAGCTGTGGCAAGAAGGTTTGCTGTGTCTGTCAGCGTAGTGTCCAGAGCATGGAGGCGCTACCAGGAGACAGGCCAGTACATCAGGAGACGTGGAGGAGGCCATAGGAGGGCAACAACCCAGCAGCAGGACCGCTACCTCCGCCTTTGTGCAAGGAGGAGCAGGAGGAGCACTGCCAGAGCCCTGCAAAATGACCTCCAGCAGGCCACAAATGTGCATGTGTCTGCTCAAACGGTCAGAAACAGACTCCATGAGGGTGGTATGAGGGCCCGATGTCCACAGGTGGTGGTTGTGCTTACAGCCCAACACCGTGCAGGACGTTTGGCATTTGCCAGAGAACACCAAGATTGGCAAATTCGCCACTGGCCCCTGTGCTCTTCACAGATGAAAGCAGGTTCACACTGAGCACGTGACAGATGTGACAGAGTCTGGAGACGCCGTGGAGAACGTTCTGCTGCCTGCAACATCCTCCAGCATGACCGGTTTGGCGGTGGGTCAGTCATGGTGTGGGGTGGCATTTCTTTGGGGGGCCGCACAGCCCTCCATGTGCTCGCCAGAGGTAGCCTGACTGCCATTAGGTACCGGGATGAGATCCTCAGACCCCTTGTGAGACCATATGCTGGTGCGGTTGGCCCTGGGTTCCTCCTAATGCAAGACAATGCTAGACCTCATGTGGCTGGAGTGTGTCAGCAGTTCCTGCAAGAGGAAGGCATTGATGCTATGGACTGGCCCGCCCATTCCCCAGACCTGAATCCAATTGAGCACATCTGGGACATCATGTCTCGCTCCATCCACCAACGCCACGTTGCACCACAGACTGTCCAGGAGTTGGCAGATGCTTTAGTCCAGGTCTGGGAGGAGATCTCTCAGGAGACCATCTGCCACCTCATCAGGAGCATGCCCAGGCGTTGTAGGGAGGTCATACAGGCACGTGGAGGCCACACATACTACTGAGCCTCCAGACCTCCATGGGTTGATAAATTGGATTTCCATTGATTATTTTTGTGTGATTTTGTTGTCAGCACATTCAACTATGTAAAGAAAAAAGTATTTAATAAGATTATTTCTTTCATTCAGATCTAGGATGTGTTGTTTAAGTGTTCCCTTTATTTTTTTGAGCAGTATACATCGATCAAGTGTTTAAACACTTGATCGATGTACACATCACATTTTAAAATGTTCAGGAGAGAATTCCAGGACCACAGAGCTGAGTAACTAAAACTATTTCTACCATGACCTGTTCTAATTTTTAGTACTGTTAGAAGCAAAACAGAATGGGACCGTAATTGATATTTATTTACTGACCTAACTAAAAAAGAACAGAGATGAAATGGCATTTTACGCAATATTGCCTTATAAATTTACATTTACATTTTAGTCATTTAGCAGACGTTCTTATCCAGAGCGTCTTACAGTAGTGAATGCATACATTTCATACATTTAATTTAATTTCATGCATTTTTTTTGTACAGTGTATACCAGTGTATACCAGTGTTTAAGCCTACGCAAGGTCAATGACGACCAGCCAACAGCGCTGTAGAGATCACAATGATGTGTTAGACATTTCTGATTTGTAATGAACCTGAGGGCTGCATGATACACTGAATCAAGTGCTCTCAGGGTTGTGGCCGAGGCCTGCATATATATAACATCACTACAATCTAAAACCACCAGTAATGTACATCGTACCAGCTCCTTCCTGGCCTCAAAGAAAAACAAGCCTTATTCCGGTAATAAAAACCTATTTTCAGCTTGAGCTTCCTTATCAAGTTCTCTACATGCACCGTGAAGCTCAGCTTATCATCAACCCACACACCCAAATATTTATACACTTTAACTTGCTCTATAGTATGTCCAGCCAATGTAGCAATGACATGATTAGTAACATGCCTGGCATTTGAAAATACCATGCATTTTGTTTTACCCGAATTTAGAATCAGCTTTAAATCATACAGATTCTGTTGTATGATGTTAAATGCTCTTTGGGCATTTACAAAAGCTAAAGATAAACTACTACCACTTGAATAAAGAACAGTATCATCTGCATAAAAATGAGCATCCTCTGTTTCAATCAGATCCCCAATGTTGTTGATATACAAAATGAACAACAGTGGGCCCAAAATAGAACCTTGCGGGACACCAGCGCACACCTCTATGGACTCAGATTTACAACCATCCGCCATTACACATTGTGTACGATTTGATAGGTAATTTATAAACCAATCTAGAGCATGACCAGTAATTCCACAACATTTTAACCTTTGCACTAACACAGCATGGTCCACGTTGTCAAAAGCCTTCGACAAATCAATAAAAACAGACACACAATGTAACTTCTTATCAAGAGCACAGTGGATGTCATTTCAAACCTTCAGTGTTGCTGAAACAGTGCTGTGGCCAGACCTAAACCCTGATTGCATTCCATTTAAGATGTTGTTTTCTTGGAAGTAGGCCTTCAGCTGCCTACTAACTAAGGACTCCAGTACCTTTGACAGTACAGACAGCGTTGATATGGGTCGATAGTTGTCAAGTAGCGAAGGATCTCCACCTTTCAGGAGAGTACAAAAGCAGATTTCCATAACTTGGGGATTAGTTGGCTCAGGAAGAAGACCTTATTGAGGATGGATGGCTGAGGCAGATGATCCAATCAAGGGTAGAAGGCTGACGCAGATGACCCTATGGAGGGTAGATGGCTGAGGCAGACAACCCTGTGGAGGGTAGATGGCTGAGGCAGACGACCCTATTAATGGTAGATGGCTCAGGCAGAAAACTCTGTGGAGGGTAGATGGCTGAGGCAGACAACCCTGTGGAGTGGTGAAATGCTCAGGCAGACGACCCTATGGAGGGTAGACGGCTCAGGAAGATGACCCAGTGGAGGGTAGACGGCTCAGGAAGATGACCCTATGGAGGGTAGACGGCTCAGGAAGATGACCCTATGGAGGGTAGACGGCTCAGGAAGATGACCCTATGGATGGAAATGGCTCAGTCAGATGACCCTATGAAGGGTAGATGGGTCAAGCAGATGATCCTTTGGAGGGTTTAATGGCTGAGGGAAATTACTTAATGTAGGGTAGATAGCTGAGGTAGATAACCCTATGTAGGGTATATGGTTCAATCGGATGACAATATGGAGGGTAGATGGCTCAGACAGACGACCCTATGGAGGGTGGATGGCTCAGACAGACGACCCTATGGAGGGTAGATGGCTCAGACAGACGACCCTATGGAGGGTAGATGGCTCAGACAGACGACCCTATGGAGGGTAGATGGCTCAGACAGACGACCCTATGGAGGGTAGATGGCTCAGACAGACGACCCTATGGAGGGTAGATGGCTCAGACAGATGACTTTATGGAGGGTAGTTGGCTGAGGCGGAGGAACCTATGGAGGGTAGTTGGCTGAGGCAGAGGTACTTATGGAGGGTAGTTGGCTAAGGTAAATTATCCAATGGAGGGTCGATGGTAAG
>NC_042992.1:925238-960238 GCF_901001165.1 Salmo trutta | reverse complement strand
ATATATATCTATCTAGATATATATCTATCTAGATATATATCTATCTATCTAGATATATATCTATCTAGATATATATCTATCTAGATATATATCTATATATCTATCTATATAGATAGATATATATCTAGATATCTTATATATAGATATAGATATAGATAGATAGATATATATATAGAGAGATAGCTATCTATATAGCTATCTCTCATATATATCTATCTATATATATATCTATCTATCTATCTATATATCTATATATCTAACTTTATATATATATATATATATATATATATATATATAGATAGATAGATAGAGATATATATATATATATCTATATATATATCTATATATATATATATATAGAGAGATAGAGATATAGATAGCTAACTTTACATATATATATATATATATAGAGATAGATATATAGATAGCTATCTATATCTATATATCTAACTTTACATTAAAAAAAAATCCAAGATGGCGCTGCAGTAGGACGTGTGTGTTTGTCTGTCTTATCCCATGTAAATAGCCGGTCTTTCTCGTATATATATATATATACGAGAAAGACCGGCTATTTACATGGGATAAGACAGACAAACACACACGTCCTACTGCAGCGCCATCTTGGATTTTTTTTTAATGTAAAGTTCATGAATGGCCTAGTGAAAGACTTAAACCCGATTTGAGATGTTGTGGCTGGACCTGAAACGAGCAGTTCATGCTCGAAAACCGACATGTTGCTGATTTACAGCAGTTCTGCATGGAAGAGTAGGCCAAAATTCCTCAGACGTGAGAGACTGATTAACAACTACAGGAAGTGGTTGGTTGCAGTCATTGCAGCTAAAGGTGGAACAACCAGTTATTGAGAGTAAAGGGGACAAATACTTTTTCACACAGGAGCGCTGGTGTTGCATATCTTTATAAAATAAATGTAATAAGTATTCAAATGTTGTGCTATCTATCTCTGTCCTTCCTCCTCACAACACTGTATCTCTGATGTTTATCTCCTTCTCTACCCAGGTTGGAGGTCCAGGCGGACGTTCAGAAGGAGCAGGGTAGTCTGAGTGGGGAGTCAGCCAACGTCAGCTTGGGGACAATCAGTGACAACACCAGCACCAAAGCGATGGCTGGATCCATTCTCAACTACATGCCTCTGGACAGGTCAGCACTGTTCAGTTGTGGTAGTTGACATTTGTTGTCGTCTTCACCACTAGATGGTTTTGCACGGTCCCCATGTACTACTGTCCCTATATGATCACCAATAATAACCTATCTTGTTGTCATGGTTACAGAGAGGGTAGTCTGGAGGTGGACATGGAGGGGAAGCAGGAGAAGAAGCTCCATCACCATAGCAACAGCAGCAGCCTGGACGACGCCAGCGGCGAGGGGAGAGGGGTGGGGGCTTGTCCCTCCGGCTACCCCCATGAGTCTCGCTCCTCCAAATGGGTGAAGGACCCCTCTTCCTCGGGGGGTAAGAAGAGCAAGAGCAAGCTGAGGACTAAGAAGACCAGCGGAGGAACTAAGATCCAGGAGACTCGCGAGGACATGGATGCTCAGCTCCTAGAGCAGCGCAGCACTAACTCCTCAGAGTTCGACTCCCCCTCCCTCAGCGGCTCCCTGCCCTCTGTAGCAGACTCCCACTGCAGCCACTTATCAGAGTTCAGCTGCTCTGATCCTGAGACCTCCAGACCTCCTCCTCTCACCCCCTGCTGCATTGACCTCCACCCCCAACGGCCCCTCACCTCCCTGGGAACAGACCTGGTCACCGTCACCCCCCTGCCGGAGGTGGAGAACGACCATCTGGAGAACTGTCCCGCTGCATCCCACTCCTCTTCCTCCTCGGCCCCCGTCTACACAGAAGGAGGGTTAGGAGGAGGAGGAATGCTCCTCTACATCGCCGAGGAGAGCTTAGGGCTAATGAGGACGACGCAGGAGGAGCTGGACTCCCTCGCGGTGGAGGAGGTCCTGAAGGAGACCAATAACAACATGTTGGACGGAGGTGTCGTCTCCCAGCAGCCTTCCAGCCCTGTGAGGAGTGGCTGCATTCAGACTGAGATATAAACTCTCCTGACTGACTTGGCTGGCTGGCTGGCTGGCTGGCTGGCTGACTGGCTGACTGACTGACTGGCTGACTCCAGACTGACCTAATGTTTATGCCAGCTTTTTCACAGCTAACCTGAAATCCACTTCTGTCTCTGAGTGATGCAAGCTCGCTTTATGGAAGAGTAGAGAGAAAGATAGGACAGGAGGAGAGGTGTTTGTCTAATGATTGTGTTTTATCCATGTCTGCTAATATGGAAGATGAATTAATGTGATGGTTGAGGGTAGACTGGGTAGTGATACAGGTGGATGAATAAGGTAGACTGGGTAGTGATACAGGTGGATGAATAAGGTAGTGATACAGGTGGATGAATAAGGTAGTGATACAGATGGATGAATTATGTAGACTGGGTAGTGATACAGGTGGATGAATAAGGTAGTGATACAGGTGAATGAATAAGGTAGTGATACAGGTGGATGAATAAGGTAGTGATACAGGTGGATGAATAAGGTAGACTGGGTAGTGATACAGGTGGATGAATAAGGTAGATTGGGTAGTGATACAGGTGGATGAATAAGGTAGATTGGGTAGTGATACAGGTGGATGAATAAGGTAGACTGGGTAGTGATACAGGTGGATAAATTAGGTAGACTGGGTAGTGATACAGGTGGATGAATAAGGTAGTGATACAGGTGGGTGAATAAGGTAGACTGGGTAGTGATACAGGTGGATGAATAAGGTAGATTGGGTAGTGATACAGGTGGATGAATAAGGTAGACTGGGTAGTGATACAGGTGGATGAATAAGGTAGACTGGGTAGTGATACAGGTGGATGAATAAGGTAGTGATACAGGTGGATGAATAAGGTAGACTGGGTAGTGATACAGGTGGATAAATAAGGTAGTGATACAGGTGGATGAATAAGGTAGACTGGGTAGTGATACAGGTGGGTGAATAAGGTAGTGATACAGGTGGATGAATAAGGTAGTGATACAGGTGGATGAATAAGGTAGTGATACAGGTGGGTGAATATGGTAGTGATACAGGTGTATGAATAAGGTAGATTGGGTAGTGATACAGGTGGATAAATAACGTAGACTGGGTAGTGATACAGGTGGATGAATAAGGTAGACTGGGTAGTGATACAGGTGGATGAATAAGGTAGACTGGGTAGTGATACAGGTGGATGAATAAGGTAGACTGGGTAGTGATACAGGTGGATGAATAAGGTAGATTGGGTAGTGATACAGGTGGATGAATAAGGTAGATTGGGTAGTGATACAGGTGGATGAATAAGGTAGACTGGGTAGTGATACAGGTGGATAAATTAGGTAGACTGGGTAGTGATACAGGTGGATGAATAAGGTAGTGATACAGGTGGGTGAATAAGGTAGACTGGGTAGTGATACAGGTGGATGAATAAGGTAGATTGGGTAGTGATACAGGTGGATGAATAAGGTAGACTGGGTAGTGATACAGGTGGATGAATAAGGTAGACTGGGTAGTGATACAGGTGGATGAATAAGGTAGTGATACAGGTGGATGAATAAGGTAGACTGGGTAGTGATACAGGTGGATAAATAAGGTAGTGATACAGGTGGATGAATAAGGTAGACTGGGTAGTGATACAGGTGGGTGAATAAGGTAGTGATACAGGTGGATGAATAAGGTAGTGATACAGGTGGATGAATAAGGTAGTGATACAGGTGGGTGAATATGGTAGTGATACAGGTGGATGAATAAGGTAGTGATACAGGTGGATGAATAAGGTAGTGATACAGGTGGGTGAATATGGTAGTGATACAGGTGTATGAATAAGGTAGATTGGGTAGTGATACAGGTGGATAAATAACGTAGACTGGGTAGTGATACAGGTGGATGAATAAGGTAGACTGGGTAGTGATACAGGTGGATGAATAAGGTAGACTGGGTAGTGATACAGGTGGATGAATAAGGTAGTGATACAGGTGGATGAATAAGGTAGTGATACAGGTGGATGAATAAGGTAGTGATACAGGTGGATGAATAAGGTAGTGATACAGGTGGATGAATAAGGTAGACCGGCTATAGGGAGGGAGAAAGCTGTCCTACTGGTTTAAGGGTTTTATTCTGTATGGGAAGTCTTGATTATATCTCGTGTCCGGAGGGTTTTTGGTCGGCGGTAACATTTAGATGGACCAAGGCCCATAGAAAGTTCCAGTTAAATGTATGAGGACAGAGGACGAGGTGTATCAGTGTTCTATACCAGCCTTCACATGGGGACAGATTCTCCAGAAGGCCACACGACTGTCCATCCAGGAAGCTTCATTGGATCAGACCCAAAACAAACCCCGTCTCAGGTGCCATCCTATTCACCATGTACTGCGTTACTAGATGAGTAGGGTTCCATTTGACACACAGACTTCTACATAGTAGTAATGCTATTTCTGTGCCAGCCAGCCAGCCAGCCAGCCATCACACCACAGCGTAAAGCATTGTCAAGCTTCAGTTCTAATATAAACCGGTCAATGAAAAGATCAAACTGACCTAAGAGGGACCAGTCAATAAGTCATTTTTATTTTTCCGTGATGATTCTATAAAAATGAATATTACTTTTAAGATGTTGATTAATTTTGTTCTGTAGTCTAGTATTTGATTTTCCATGTTGAACCTTGTGCTGGGTCAGATCCTGTGTTTGGGGGGTGGGGGAAGGAAGAGTCAACCAATTTAACCCTTTTGTCTTCTTAAACAACACAGATTTTAACTGTCAGGATTGGATTTACAATATAAGTAAATATTCCAGAAAGAATCAGGCCTGAAGAGTTGATCTGGATCATCATCAGTAGGATGAAAACAGTGATCGTTAAGATGTTGAGACTCTTCATTCTGTTATAAATGTAGATCACTTCTAATTAAAATTGGTGATTTAAGCCCGAGTTCATGATCTGTGCTGTCTTCAAGTCGTAGGTCACCAGTTGGAGGACAAGCCAGGCTCACGGTGACGTATTCAGGTCCTTTCAAACGCCTCTCCATTCAGACCATGCAAATGAGGATTTTTCTACCTATGTTGCCTTTTGAGAAATCTGCTTCTGTCTGTTTGCACCTCATCCTGTCTCTTCAAAAGAGACACGACTGTCCCATTGCCTGTGTAGTGCACTACTATGGGCCCTGGTCACTATATAGGGAATAGGGTGCCATTTGGGACGCAACCAAAGAAATGTAGAGAAAAGCAGAATGTCTAAGTGTTGTTATCGCTACAGATCCCATCATTATTGTGTTTAACAAGTCAAGATGCTAACCATCCAGTCAGCATTGTGTTTAACAAGTCAAGATGCTAACCATCCATTCAGCATTGTGTTTAACAAGTCAAGATGCTAACCATCCCGTTAGCATTGTGTTTAACAAGTCAAGATGCTAACCATCCCGTTAGCATTGTGTTTAACAAGTCAAGATGCTAACCATCCCGTCAGCATTGTGTTTAAAAAGTCAAGATGCTAACCATCCCGTCAGCATTGTGTTTAACAAGTGGTCCATGATCTGATTAATGAGTAACATTCACCTCTATGAAATGCTTCAGCTGTACTGTTTCCTTTCACTTCACTGTAACGACAGTCTTCGGGACAGTCTACACTGTAACAACAGTCTTCGGGGGGGGGTATTTTTTGGCATGTTAGCACATGTTAAAATAAAACGATTCATCTTTGAACACGGAAAGTGAAACCCGGTAGGGTCGAGGCTTCGTTCATGTACCTGCGACTCTCAGAGCGCATGGATGTGTGCTCTAAACCAGGGAGATTCAAATCTTACCCTACGAGGTCTGTAGCCGGCTGGTTTCCTGTTCTACCTGATAATGAACTGCACCATCTGGTGTCCCAGGTCTAAATCAGTCCCTGATTAGAGAGGAACAATGGGAGGGGGGACTGGCTTGGCGGTCCAGAGTTACATTTTAGACCTCTAAACTAAAGGTTCACCCTGAACTGTTCATTTATCTGTTGTGGTGCTGCGCAACTACCAGTCTGGATTGATAACATGCCACATAACATGCGATTCTGTATGGTACTCTGAAAACCAGGCCTCATGTCTAATTCGTGTAGAGAGTTTACTACAGACCCTGGTTCAGCGGTCTAAGGCACTGCATCTCAGTGCTGGAGGCGTCACTACAGACCCTGGTTCAGCATCTCAGTGCTGGAGGCGTCACTACAGACCCTGGTTTGATTCCAGGCTGTATCACAACCGCCCGTGATTGGGAGTCCCGTAGGGCGGCGCACAATTGGCCCAGCGACGTCCAGGTTAGGGGAGGCCGGGGTAGGCTGTCATTGTAAATAAGAATTTGTTCATAACTGACTTGCCTAGTTCAATAAAAACTGTACACTTACGTTGCAATTATGTCTGAAAAATCGAATAGTTTTTTTGCATGAATGATGTCTTCATTGATTACACATGGAAATCATAGGTTTGTAATGTAAGCGTAATGTTACTCATGACTTCTAAGGGCAATATGAAACGCGTGTTTTGCTATTTGGTTTTAACATAATACAGTGAAAATATATTATGTTCACAATCCAAATGAATGCACAATGACAGGTTTTGAATGAAAGACTGGCTGCTTTACAAGTGTGATTAAAATAACTAGGCAACGGTGCCCCCTAATGGTTAACAAGATACATGACTCAATACAGGTCCTCGTGTAAAATACTCTGCAGTGCATCAAAGCAGCAGTTTATGATATACACGCAAGGATGTTATATTTCTCTGAGGTTCAGATTACACTTCCCAAATATATGGGTAAACCTGAATCTCGATAAGGCACACCACATCTCTCCCACATTGTGTTTCTAGAGCCTCTAATACCGCCTGTCTGCATAATCTGCAGTTAGTGGAAAGAAATCAAATACTTCTGCAAGAAAACTAGCAGCTTCTAAGATTTAGAATCATCCCAAATGGCACCCTATCCCCTATATAGTGCACTACATTAGACCAGGCCCTATAGAACCCTATCCCCTATGTAGTGCACTACATTTGATTAAAGCCCTATGGACCCTGGTCAATAGTGCACTTTATGGAGTCTGACCTCCTTTCTCTGCAGTGTGTTGCTGCAGGGAGTCTGAGCACGCCAAGGTAAAGAATGTATAACTGCAAGTCACTCTGGATAAGTATAGATGCAATGCAGCTTCTTACATGAAAGTCTATAGTCTCCAGAATGGAAATGAAGGAAGCAGCTGTCTGCTGTGAATTACTGAACAACACTCTGCCGTTGTCCCCACAATGCTTTAATGATGCTCTTTGAAGGCAGATGGGGTCAGAACCGGCCAGAGTCCAACATCCAGCGTAGTTCATGTCAACTCTGAGGGATGATGAGGCCTGAACAGCCTTCCCTGTCGCCACTCCCAGGTCTTCATCAACCTCCTATACAGTCTTTCTGTGGCAGTCTCATCTCTGACATCAACCCTGAGGTGGAATAGACTTCAGTCTCATCTCTGACATCAACCCTGAGGTGGAATAATCATAGTAGTTGTCGAGGGTGCAACAAGTCAGTAACACAAGAGTAAGTGTCAGTTGGCATTTTCATAGCCGATCTTTGAGAGTATCTCTACCGTTCCTGCTGTCTCTAGAGAGTTGAAAACAGCAGGTCTGGGACAGGTAGCACATCCGGTGAATAGGTCAGGGTTCCAGCAGGTCTGGGATACCTGGGATAGGATAAAGTAATCCTTCTAACCCCCACCAAAAGATTTAGATGCACTATTGTAAAGTGGTTGTTCCACTGGATATCATAAGGTGAATGCACCAATTTGTAAGTCGCTCTGGATAAGAGCGTCTGCTAAATGACTTAAATGTAAATGTAAATGAATAGACTTCAGTCTCATCTCTGACTGGTAGAGGGATGACATCACATCTCGTATCAAATGTTATTTGTCACATGCCCCGAATACAACAAGTGTAGACTTTACCGTGAAATGCTTACTTACAAGCCCTTAACCAACAGTGCAGTTACAATTTAGTCATTTAGCAGACGCTCTTATCCAGAGCGACTTACAGTAGTGAATGTATACATTTTTTTTCTGTGCTGGCCCCCCGTGGGAATCAAACCCACAACCCTGGTGTTGCAAACACCATGCTCTACCAACTGAGCTACAGGGAAGTCACAGTTCAAGAAGAAGAAAATATTTACCAAGTAGACTAAAGTAAAAAAATATATAAAAAGTAACATTACAATAATGAGGCTATATACAGGGGGTACAGGTTAGTAATGAGGCTATATACAGGGGGTACAGGTTAGTAATGAGGCTATATACAGGGGTACAGGTTAGTAATGAGGCTATATACAGGGGGTACAGGTTAGTAATGAGACTATATACAGGTTAGTAATGAGGCTATATACAGGGGGTACAGGTTAGTAATGAGGCTATATACAGGGGGTACAGGTTAGTAATGAGGCTATATACAGGGGGTACAGGTTAGTAATGAGGCTATATACAGGGGGTACAGGTTAGTAATGAGGCTATATACAGGTTAGTAATGAGGCTATATACAGGGGGTACAGGTTAGTAATGAGGCTATATACAGGGGGTACAGGTTAGTAATGAGACTATATACAGGGGTACAGGTTAGTAATGAGGCTATATACAGGGGGTACATGTTAGTAATGAGGCTATATACAGGTTAGTAATGAGGCTATATACAGGGGGTACAGGTTAGTAATGAGACTATATACAGGGGGTACAGGTTAGTAATGAGGCTATGTACAGGTTAGTAACGAGGCTATATACAGGGGTACAGGTTAGTAACGAGGCTATATACAGGGGGTACAGGTTAGTAACGAGGCTATATACAGGGGGTACAGGTTAGTAACGAGGCTATATACAGGGGGTACAGGTTAGTACTGAGGCTATATACAGGGGGTACCGGTACTGAGTCAGTCTGAGGGGGTACAGGTTAGTAACGAGGCTATATACAGGGGGTACTGGTTAGTAATGAGGCTATATACAGGGGGTACCGGTACCGAGTCAGTGTGAGGGGGTACAGGTTAGTTAAGGTAAGGGGTAGGGGTGAAGTGACTATGCATAGATAATAAACAGCAAGTAGCAGCAGTGTAAAAACCAAAGGGGGATGTGTGTCAATGTAAATAGTTCAGTGGCCATTTTATTAATTGTTCAGCAGTCTAATGGCTTGGTGGGTAGAAGCTGTTAAGGAGCCTTTTTGTCCTAGACTTGGCGCGCCGGTACTGCTTGCCGTGCTGTAGCAGAGAAAACAATCTTTGACTTGGGTGACTGGAGTCTGACAATTTTATGGGCTTTCCTCCTATTATATAGGTCCTGGATGGCAGGAAGCTCGGCCCCAGTTATGCACTGGGCCGTTTGCACTACCCTCTGTAGCGCCTTAGTCAGTTGCCGTACCAGGCGGTGATGCAACCAGTCAGGATGCTCTCGATGGTGCAGCTGTAGAACTTTGAGGATCTGGGGACACTGAGGGGGAAAAGGTTTTGTCGTTCCTGCTTCACGGCTGTCTTGGTGTGTTTGAACCATGATAGATTGTTTACGTGGACACCAGGGAACTTGAAACTCTCGGCCCGCTCAACTACAGCCCCGTTGATAATGGGGGCCTGTTCGGCCCGCCTTTTCCTGTAGTCCACGATCAGCTCCTTTTGTCTTGCTCACATTGAGGGAGAGGTTGTTGTCCTGGCACCACACTGCCAGTTCACTGACCCCCTTATAGGCTGTCTCATTGTTGTCGGTGATCAGGCCTACCACTGTTGTCGTCAGAGTCGTGTTTGGTCACGGAGTACAGGAGGGGACTAAGCACGCACCCCGAGGAGGATCAGTGTGGCAGGCGTGTTGTTACCTACCCTCACCACCTGGGGGTGGCCCGTCAAGAGGTCCAGGATCCAGTTGCAGAGGGAGGTGTTTAGTCCTAGGGTCCTTAGCTTAGTGATGAGCTTCGTGGGCACTATGGTGTTGAACGCTGAGCTGTAGTCAATGAACAACATTCTCACATAGGTGTTCCTTTTGTTCAGGTGGAAAAGGGACGGGTGGATTGAGATTGCGTCATCTGTTGGGGCGGTGTGCAAATTGGAGTGGGTTTCTGGCATAATGGTGTTGTGAGCCATGACCAGCCTTTCAAAGCACTTCATGGCTACAGACGTGAGTGCTACGGGGCGGTAATCATTTAGGCAGGTTACCTTAGTGTTCTTGGGCACAGGGACTATGGTGGTCTGCTTGAAACATGTTGGTATTACAGACTCAGTCAGGGACAGGTTGAAAATTTCAGTGAAGACACTTGTCAGTTGGTCAGCGCATGCTCGCAGTACACGTCCTGGTAATCTGTCTGGCCCTGCGGCCTTGTGAATGTTGACCTGTTTAAAGGTCTTACTCACATCGGTTACCGAGAGCGTTATCACACAGTCATCCAGAACAGCTGGTGCTCTCATGCATGCTTCAGTGTTGCTTGCCTTGAAGTTAGCATAAAAGGCATTTGGCTCGCGTCACTGGGCAGCTCGCATCGGGGTTTCCCTTTGTAGTCCGTAAGTTTTCAAGCCCTGCCACATCCGACGAGCGTCAGAGCCGGTGTAGTAGGATTCAATCTTATTCCTGTGTTGATGCTTTGCTTGTTTGATGGTTCATCTGAGGGCAGAGCGAGATTTCTGATAGGTGTCCGAATTAGTGTGCCGCTCCTTGTAAGTGGCAGCTCTACCCTTTAGCTCGATGAGGATGTTGCCTGTAATCTATGGCTTCTGGTTGGGATATGTACGTACGGTCACTGTGGGGACGACGTCATCGATGCACTTATTGGGGCGGTAGTTAACCTAGTGGTTAGAGCGTTGGACTAGTAACCGAAAGATTGCAAGATCGAATCCCCGAGCTGACAAGGTACAAATGTCGTTCTGCCCCTGAACAAGGCAGTTAACCCACTGTTCCTAGGCCGTCATTGAAAATAAGAATTTGTTCTTAACTGACTTGCCTAGTTAAATAATGACATAACACTACATGTTCATTGAGTTGCCAATCTGATCTCCCTGGTAAAAAATAGTTTCAAGTTGTATTAGTTGTACAGTATACCACGCGTATCGGGAAAATACATCGTCCAACGAGATGCTTATTAGCAGGTTCCTTAATTACAATAAGAAATGATAAAATATAAGAATACGAACATAAAGTAAATGGCTCAGTTTAATAGAATAAACATAATTATAATGTCGGAAGGCACAATTTACAGTCCAATATTGGATGGATTCCACGTGTAAATATTGGACTATAAATTGTGCAGTGTATTAAGAGTCTGGTAGCACAGAATAAGTTAGAGGAACTTATTCAAGAAAGATCCAGTGTAATATATTATGGAATAAAGCAAACTGGATGGAATATGGAGAAAAATGCACCAAATTAATTTTCAATCTTCACTATAGAAATGCTACCAATGGAGTCACACATGATTCACCGAATGAGGAAGTAAAGTACTTTAAGAATATGTTTTCGTTTCAGTCTCCATCTGAAACTAATTGTATGGATTTCTTTCCCTAATAATAATGTAAAATTAACATCTGTACAGAAAGACTCATGTGAAGGCCAAATTACAGAGGAGGAACTTCTTGATGCAATTAAAGCCTTTAAGGATGGGAAAACTCCAGGGCTGGATGGCATACCAGTGGAGGTATAGCAAACTGTTTTTGATATACTCAGAGGACCATTATTAGCATGTTTTAACCACTCCTATATAAAAGGTCTGATATCATTATTACTGAAACAGGACCCAAGTGGTACAGTTGAAGTCAGAAGTTTACATACACCTTAGACAAATAAATTTAAACTCAGTTTCATAATTCTTGACATTTAATCCTAGTAAAAATTCTGTTTTAGGTCAGTTAGGATCACCACTTTATTTTAAGAATGTGAAATGTCAGAATAATAGTAGAGAGAATGATTTATTTCAGCTTTTATTTCTTTCATCACATTCCCAGTGGGTCAGACGTTTACATACACTCAATTAGTATTTGGTAGCATTGCCTTTAAATTGTTTAACTTGGGTCAAACGTTTTGGGTAGCCTTCCACAAGCTTCCCACAATAAATTGGGTGAATCTTGGCCATTCCTCTAGACAGAGCTGGTGTAACTGAGTCAGGTTTGTAGGCCTCCTTGCTCGCACACGCTTTTTCAGTTCTGCCCATGAATTTTCTATAGGATTGAGGTCAGTGTTTTTGTGATGGCCACTCCAATACCTTGACTTTGTTGTCCTTAAGCCATTTTGCCACAACTTTGGAACTATGCTTGGGGTCGTTGTCCATTTGGAAGACCCATTTGTGACCAAGCTTTAACTTCCTGACTGATGTCTTGATGTTGCTTCAATATATCCATATAAATTGTCATGCCTCATGATGCCATCTATTTTGTGAAGTGCCTCATGATGCCATCTATTTTGTGAAGTGCACCAGTCCCTCCTGCAGCAAAGCACCCCCACAACATGATGCTGCCACCCCCGTGCTTCACGGTTGGGATGAGGTTCTTCGGCTTGCAAGCCTCCCCCTTTTTCCTCTAAACATAACGATGGTCATTATGGCCAAACAGTTATAATTCTGTTTCCATCGATCATCCTTGATCTTTCTACAACTTGATTGGAGTCCACCTGTGGTAAATTTAAATTGATTGGACATGATTTGTAAAGGCACACCTGTCTATAAGCTCCCACAGTTGACAGTGCATGTCAGAGCAAAAACCAAGCCATGAGGTCGAAGGAATTGTCCGTACAGCTCCGAAACATCTCTTCCTAGACCTGGCCAAACGGAGTAATCAGGGGAGAAGGACCTTGGTCAGAGAGGTGACCAAAAATCCAATGGTTACTCTGCAGAGATGGGAGAACCTTCCAGAAGTACAACCATCTCTGCAGCACTCCCCCAATCAGGCCTTTATGGTAGAGTGGCCTGACGGAAGCCACTTCTTAGTAAAAAGCAAGACCGCCCGCTTGGAGTTTGCCAAAAGGCACCTAAAGACTCTGACCACGAGAAACAAGATTCTCTGGTCTGATGAAACCAAGATTGAACTATTTTGCCAAGCATCACTTCTGGAGGAAACCTGCCACCATCCCAAGCATGGTGGCATTTTTCAGCGGCAGGGACTGGGAGACTAGTCTGGATCAAAGGAAAGATGAACAGATCAAAGTACAGAGAGATCCTTGATGAAAACCTGCTCCAGGACCTCAGACTGGGTCAAGGTTCACCTTCCAACAGGATAACGACCCTAAGCACACAGCCAAGACAATGAAGGAATGGCTTCGGGACAAGTCTCTGAATGCCCATGTTTATCAATAACTGGAAGAAGAATTTTCATAAATCTGGATGCTCATTAATCACATCAGACCAACAAATATTTTTAACATCCACATGTCACAGCAAAATATTTGGTATGATCTGTTATACACAACAGGCACTGGTTACACATTAGGCACTGGTTAAACATTACAGGGATATGGCTCTGAATATATACACCTCCCCCATAAACATTACAGGGATATGGCTCTGAATATATACAGCAACACCTCCCCTATAAACATTACAGGGATATGGCTCTGAATATATACACCTCCCCATAAACATTACAGGGATATGACTCTGAATATATACAGCAACACCTCCCCCATAAACATTACAGGGATATGGCTCTGAATATATACAGCAACACCTCCCCTATAAACATTACAGGGATATGGCTCTGAATATATACACCTCCCCCATAAACATTACAGGGATATGGCTCTGAATATATACACCTCCCCCATAAACATTACAGGGATATGGCTCTGAATATATACACCTCCCCCATAAACATTACAGGGATATGGCTCTGAATATATACACCTCCCCCATAAACATTACAGGGATATGGCTCTGAATATATACACCTCCCCCATAAACATTACAGGGATATGGCTCTGAATATATACACCTCCCCCATAAACATTACAGGGATATGGCTCTGAATATATACACCTCCCCATAAACATTACAGGGATATGGCTCTGAATATATACACCTCCCCCATAAACATTACAGGGATATGGCTCTGAATATATACACCTCCCCCATAAACATTACAGGGATATGGCTCTGAATATATACACCTCCCCCATAAACATTACAGGGATATGGCTCTGAATATATACACCTCCCCATAAACATTACAGGGATATGGCTCTGAATATATACACCTCCCCATAAACATTACAGGGATATGGCTCTGAATATATACTCCTCCCCCATAAACATTACAGGGATATGGCTCTGAATATATACAGCAACACCTCCCCCATAAACATTACAGGGATATGGCTCTGAATATATACACCTCCCCCATAAACATTACAGGGATATGGCTCTGAATATATACACCTCCCCCATAAACATTACAGGGATATGGCTCTGAATATATACAGCAACACCTCCCCTATAAACATTACAGGGATATGGCTCTGAATATATACACCTCCCCCATAAACATTACAGGGATATGGCTCTGAATATATACAGCAACACCTCCCCTATAAACATTACAGGGATATGGCTCTGAATATATACACCTCCCCTATAAACATTACAGGGATATGGCTCTGAATATATACACCTCCCCATAAACATTACAGGGATATGGCTCTGAATATATACACCTCCCCCATAAACATTACAGGGATATGGCTCTGAATATATACACCTCCCCCATAAACATTACAGGGATATGGCTCTGAATATATACAGCAACACCTCCCCTATAAACATTACAGGGATATGGCTCTGAATATATACACCTCCCCCATAAACATTACAGGGATATGGCTCTGAATATATACACCTCCCCCATAAACATTACAGGGATATGGCTCTGAATATATACACCTCCCCATAAACATTACAGGGATATGGCTCTGAATATATACACCTCCCCCATAAACATTACAGGGATATGGCTCTGAATATATACACCTCCCCCATAAACATTACAGGGATATGGCTCTGAATATATACACCTCCCCCATAAACATTACAGGGATATGGCTCTGAGTATATACACCTCCCCCATAAACATTACAGGGATATGGCTCTGAATATATACAGCAACACCTCCCCTATAAACATTACAGGGATATGGCTCTGAATATATACACCTCCTTCATAAACATTACAGGGATATGGCTCTGAATATATACAGCAACACCTCCCCCATAAACATTACAGGGATATGGCTCTGAATATATACACCTCCCCCATAAACATTACAGGGATATGGCTCTGAATATATACACCTCCCCCATAAACATTACAGGGATATGGCTCTGAATATATACAGCAACACCTCCCCTATAAACATTACAGGGATATGGCTCTGAATATATACACCTCCCCCATAAACATTACAGGGATATGGCTCTGAATATATACAGCAACACCTCCCCTATAAACATTACAGAGATATGGCTCTGAATATATACACCTCCCCCATAAACATTACAGGGATATGGCTCTGAATATATACACCTCCCCCATAAACATTACAGGGATATGGCTCTGAATATATACACCTCCCCCATAAACATTACAGGGATATGGCTCTGAATATATACACCTCCCCCATAAACATTACAGGGATATGGCTCTGAATATATACAGCAACACCTCCCCCATAAACATTACAGGGATATGGCTCTGAATATATACACCTCCCCCATAAACATTACAGGGATATAGCTCTGAATATATACAGCAACACCTCCCCTATAAACATTACAGGGATATGGCTCTGAATATATACACCTCCCCCATAAACATTACAGGGATATGGCTCTGAATATATACAGCAACACCTCCCCCATAAACATTACAGGGATATGGCTCTGAATATATACACCTCCCCCATAAACATTACAGGGATATGGCTCTGAATATATACACCTCCCCCATAAACATTACAGGGATATGGCTCTGAATATATACACCTCCCCCATAAACATTACAGGGATATGGCTCTGAATATATACAGCAACACCTCCCCCATAAACATTACAGGGATATGGCTCTGAATATATACACCTCCCCCATAAACATTACAGGGATATGGCTCTGAGTATATACACCTCCCCCATAAACATTACAGGGATATGGCTCTGAATATATACAGCAACACCTCCCCTATAAACATTACAGGGATATGGCTCTGAATATATACACCTCCTTCATAAACATTACAGGGATATGGCTCTGAATATATACAGCAACACCTCCCCCATAAACATTACAGGGATATGGCTCTGAATATATACACCTCCCCCATAAACATTACAGGGATATGGCTCTGAATATATACACCTCCCCCATAAACATTACAGGGATATGGCTCTGAATATATACAGCAACACCTCCCCTATAAACATTACAGGGATATGGCTCTGAATATATACACCTCCCCCATAAACATTACAGGGATATGGCTCTGAATATATACAGCAACACCTCCCCTATAAACATTACAGAGATATGGCTCTGAATATATACACCTCCCCCATAAACATTACAGGGATATGGCTCTGAATATATACACCTCCCCCATAAACATTACAGGGATATGGCTCTGAATATATACACCTCCCCCATAAACATTACAGGGATATGGCTCTGAATATATACACCTCCCCCATAAACATTACAGGGATATGGCTCTGAATATATACAGCAACACCTCCCCCATAAACATTACAGGGATATGGCTCTGAATATATACACCTCCCCCATAAACATTACAGGGATATGGCTCTGAATATATACAGCAACACCTCCCCTATAAACATTACAGGGATATGGCTCTGAATATATACACCTCCCCCATAAACATTACAGGGATATGGCTCTGAATATATACAGCAACACCTCCCCCATAAACATTACAGGGATATGGCTCTGAATATATACACCTCCCCCATAAACATTACAGGGATATGGCTCTGAATATATACACCTCCCCCATAAACATTACAGGGATATGGCTCTGAATATATACACCTCCCCCATAAACATTACAGGGATATGGCTCTGAATATATACAGCAACACCTCCCCCATAAACATTACAGGGATATGGCTCTGAATATATACACCTCCCCATAAACATTACAGGGATATGGCTCTGAATATATACACCTCCCCCATAAACATTACAGGGATATGGCTCTGAATATATACACCTCCCCCATAAACATTACAGGGATATGGCTCTGAATATATACACCTCCCCCATAAACATTACAGGGATATGGCTCTGAATATATACACCTCCCCCATAAACATTACAGGGATATGGCTCTGAATATATACAGCAACACCTCCCCCATAAACATTACAGGGATATGGCTCTGAATATATACAGCAACACCTCCCCCATAAACATTCCTGTCTCTTCTATAGATGTTATATTCTTGTACTGCTACTGCTGTATCATCAAATGAATTATCTAAGTGAATCTCAAATGGCTAATATGATTATCTGATGTTAGCAAGTTATTGATTTCATGAACCTTATTTCTAAGGCTACATATATTAATATGGACTATGTTCAGCCCTTTCCTGGGTAGCTTATCAGAGAGACATAATGTGGAAAAGATCAAACAAAGCAAGATAAAAAAAATACATTCAGCAGTCCATTAATCAATTGGCGTGTGTGTGTGTGTGTGTGTGTGTGTGCTGCGGGGTTGAAGCTAGACTTCCCAAGCCTGTCAAAAGTGTCATTTCTTTGAAAGAATAAAGAGTTGGTGACTTGTAATCAAATTTATTTACACTGTGACACCCAAAACAAACATAATAAGTCAATGTTGTCGTCAACTTCACCGAGCGTCAAACACAACCACTGGAGTCAGAGTCAAGGAATATCAACAAGAATGGAAAATATTATTTCAAAACATTTTTCGTATAGTAGAGTTTTGGCTTGTGTGCGAACCAGAACGGCTCATAGGAGCAGGAGCCTGTATCCTGTTTATGTAGCGTGAGGCAGCTTGATGCACAAGTACACCCCCTAGACAGGACGCTAGTCTATTACAGGGCATTTTTCTATAATGTACACTAATGAGTCCAGGGATTTTTCTGCCAAAGAAACCCTTGGGCGGGCCGCCTAAGCGTTTCATCGGCCACCCAAGTCCAAACTGCAAAAAAAAGTATTTACACACACTGAACAAAAATATAAAACGCAACATGTAAAGTGTTGGTCCCATGTTTCATGAACTGAAAAAAATTAATCCAACTTTTTTTGGAATGCACAAAAAGCTAAATTTCTCTCTAATTTTGTGCAAAAATGTGTTTACATCCCTTTTAGTTTGCATTTATCCTTTGCCATAATAATCCATCCACCTGACAGGTGTGGCATATCAAGAAGATGAATAAACAGTATGATAATTACACAGGTGCACCTTGTGCTGGTGACAATGAAAGACCACTTTAAAGTGCGCAGTTGTGTCACAACACCCTGACACAGATGTCTCTAGTTTTGAGGGTGCAACTGGCATGCTGATTACAGGAATGTCAACCAGAGCTGGCGCCAGAGAACGTAATGTTCTATTCTCTACTATTCTCTACTCCAACATCATTTTAGAGAATTCGGCAGTACGTCCAACCAGCCCAGAACCTTGTGTTACCACGCCAACCCAGAACCTCGTTACCACGCCAGCCCAGAACCTCGTGTTACCACGCCAGCCCAGATCCTCGTTATCACGCCAGCCCAGAACCTGAGGGTGGAGGGGGGCCTATATATTTTTTGTAATATAATCTTTGAGAACTAACAATCACCAAAATAAAAGCTAGACAGTCAGGGGAATTGTTAAATAATTTAACAGTATTGGTGTTGATAAGTTTGAGCAAAAGAACAGCATTAGCCATGACAAAATAGAATAGCAGGAAATTAACTTTACAACTGCATCTCGGCTCCATTGAAAATTGAATTGCAAGAAATGGGCTTAAAAAAAAATGCTACGAAACTTCAAATTCTCTAAAATTCAGCCGCGCCGACCGTACCCATTGCCAAACCCACCACCTTTATGATCCATAAAACCCTGGACTCACTCCTACAGAGGTTTCAGCACCAATTTCAAATCTGAATATATTTAAAAGGATACATCTCTTTGTTCTCTTCTTGTACATGATTCTGTATCCACACTCTCTGCATCGGATTGGATCACGAGCCTTAATTTCATTTTCAGTGTGGCATTCTGTTAGGAGAGAGAACATTTCAGCAGCTACTACATCAGACATAGTGGTAAGCATTCTGTTAGGCAGGAGCTCTAGTAGTACATCAATAATTCTGTAACATGCTGACCACACCGCTTGCGTTACGTGCGCGAGAGTTGCAAAATAAATGTACACCTATACATTATTCAATTACTTCATCGACGAGCGTTTGCGTAGCCAGGCGATAAAATAGAACTCGGTTTTATTTTATTTTGTTAGGCTTGATGTGCTGCAAGTCCAGCCTCTCCCATCTCCTCATTGGTTTTTAGCAGCATATCCCACGTGGGTGATTGAAAGGTGAACTGAGGTCCACACTCCAGTCCAGGTGGTAATGCACCTTAAAGTTGGTTGCCAACCGCCATATAAAGTCCAAAGAAGAAGATTCCTGAAGGAGGAGAGATTACTAGAAACAAATTCAATTTACCCTTTTATCTGAGGATTAATTGTCGGAGTAGAGGACCTTGTGCATTTCAGGTAAAATAACAACCCAATGTTTATATCCCAGGACAAATTAGCTAGCAACAGCAAGCTAGCTAAATGGCCATGAATATTTCTCGACCTGTCCCCAAATTAAAATAGTGGTTTCAGAGTTCGTTTTGACATTTCAATCTGCGAGTCCTGATCGCATCTGGTTTGGATGAACAAAATCAACATGTCTGTGATGGCGCTAGGGAAGGACACACGGTCCCTGGTCTCGTCAGCATGTAAGGCAGCCGCTGCAGTAGCACATCAATCATGTAGATACATATGTAGATATGGGTGAACAAAACCAGGGTACTGAAGGGCAAGTTAGGAAAAGTAACTAACAGTCTGAGTTACAGTACAAAGACAAAGCATGGATTTTTAGAAACAATTGTAAAATAGCACCCCAAACACACTGTGCCATGTACAACATTACAGTTTCCGAACAGAAGACATTACCCCCACATATGTAGATCATCGGCTGTTGCTTTGGGGGTTGCACGTCTTTCTGAGCGTCCATGCTTGAATCTGGAGAAAATCAGATTGAGACAGTATGACCAATTTATGCGCAACAGCCGAAACTGCATGGTTTATAAATGATATTGTTATGACTATCTAAAATAACTGGTTTGCTAAGTGACCCAAAAGCATAATTATCTCTCAACAATTTAGCCAAATATTACGATATTTAACTCCTGTCCTCTGTGATTTAGCCTTAGCTAGCTGCTAACTACATTTGAATGAATGGTTTCCTGGTATCATTAGCTGTTAGCTACTTAGCTACCGTTAGCTAAGGGCAGCAAACAGAACTACCCACAGGTAACCACTTTAAGCTACCATATAAAAATAATAACTGGGAAATATTGTAGCATGTTTAAACCCAATTCAGTATGAAATGGATAACCCACCGGTTTAATAAGTTGCTAAATAAGTGTATTTGTTTCTCTCATGGCAGGGTGCGTCGTAACGTGATTCTTGTTCTTTGTGGCTAGGTTGGCGGCTCCACCGCGCACAGCGCCCCCTGCTGTACTGAAGTGTTAGGTCAGTCACGGCCGACCCACATTCAATTCTTTCATTATTACTGCTCCTCTAAGAAAGTGAAAAAGAGCCCTAGACAACAAAAGACAGAGCCCTTTTGCTTGATTGATCAAGGACGTGATTCTTCATCTTCTTAGGTGGGGTTTAACCAACGTTATGGTGCATTATAACGGGGCGGCAGGTAGCCTAGTGGTTAGAGCATTGGGACAGTTTAAAAAAATAAATATTTAGAGAGCATAAAAGTAAATAAATACAGTAACCTAAAGGTTGCTATTATCGAATCCCCGAATTTACAAGGTAGAAATTTGTCATTCTTCCCCTGAACAAGGCAGTGTTCTTAGGCCGTCATTGTAAATAAGAAATTGTTCTTAACTGACTTGCCTAGTTAAATAAAGGTTAAATAAATAACATGTATTGCCACCTACTGGAGTGTAGGCCAGCCCCGTTGCGCTTAAAAATATATATAATCTAATGACGTTCTACTCAATATACTCTTTAAACTAATTCCCTGTATCCCCACCTTCACTGCCTGCTTCATTGCCTCACACCCACACTATGAGCACACACTATGAGCCGTCGGACTCATCGCCCCAACTCCCCCTTCCTCCCTAAACGTCAAATCAACATGTATTGGTCACATACACATGGTTAGCAGATGTTAATGCGAAATGCTTGTGCTTCTAGTTCCGACCGTGCAGTAATATCTAACAAATAATCTACCAATTCCACAACAACTATCTAATACACACATCTAAAGGGGTGAATGAGAATATGTACATAGGCAAGAATCACTTTATGCTCCTCCTCGCGTCCTTGCAATTTATCTTGTCCTTCCTCGGCACTCTACCGCCCAACTAGCGTTGGAAAATGTTGCTCTCCTCAAACTTCCTTTCTGCCTCCATTGACCTCTCGCTCCCCTTCAAACCCCACACACAATTTCTCTCCCGCTTTCTTTTTCTCTTTCCTGCTCCATACTTCCTTCACTATCTCTGACCAGTCACAGCACAGCCGAACCGTAACCACTATCTCTGACCAGTCACAGCACAGCTGAACCATAACCACTATCTCTGACCAGTCACAGCACAGCTGAACCATAACCACTATCTCTGACCAGTCACAGCACAGCACAGCCGAACCATAACCACTATCTCTGACCAGTCACAGCACAGCTGAACCATAACCACTATCTCTGACCAGTCACAGCACAGCACAGCACAGCCTAACCGTAACCACTATCTCTGACGAGTCACAGCACAGCAGAACCATAACCACTATCTCTGACCAGTCACAGCACAGCTGAACCATAACCACTATCTCTGACCAGTCACAGCACAGCACAGCCGAACCGTAACCACTATCTCTGACCAGTCACAGCACAGCAGAACCATAACCACTATCTCTGACCAGTCACAGCACAGCTGAACCGTAACCACTATCTCTGACCAGTCACAGCACAGCACAGCACAGCAGAACCATAACCACTATCTCTGACCAGTCACAGCACAGCCGAACCATAACCACTATCTCTGACCAGTCACAGCACAGCCGAACCGTAACCACTATCTCTGACCAGTCACAGCACGGCCGAACCATAACCACTATCTCTGACCAGTCACAGCACAGCACAGCTGAACCATAACCACTATCTCTGACCAGTCACAGCACAGCTGAACCATAACCACTATCTCTGACCAGTCACAGCACAGCACAGCCTAACCGTAACCACTATCTCTGACCAGTCACAGCACAGCAGAACCATAACCACTATCTCTGACCAGTCACAGCACAGCTGAACCATAACCACTATCTCTGACCAGTCACAGCACAGCACAGCCGAACCGTAACCACTATCTCTGACCAGTCACAGCACAGCAGAACCATAACCACTATCTCTGACCAGTCACAGCACAGCTGAACCGTAACCACTATCTCTGACCAGTCACAGCACAGCACAGCAGAACCATAACCACTATCTCTGACCAGTCACAGCACAGCCGAACCATAACCACTATCTCTGACCAGTCACAGCACAGCACAGCTGAACCATAACCACTATCTCTGACCAGTCACAGCACAGCAGAACCATAACCACTATCTCTGACCAGTCACAGCACAGCACAGCCGAACCGTAACCACTATCTCTGACCAGTCACAGCACAGCTGAACCATAACCACTATCTCTGACCAGTCACAGCACAGCACAGCCGAACCGTAACCACTATCTCTGACCAGTCACAGCACAGCAGAACCATAACCACTATCTCTGACCAGTCACAGCACAGCTGAACCATAACCACTATCTCTGACCAGTCACAGCACAGCAGAACCGTAACCACTATCTCTGACCAGTCACAGCACAGCAGAACCGTAACCACTATCTCTGACCAGTCACAGCACAGCACAGCTGTGATTGGGAGTCCCATAGAGTGGCGCACAATTGGCCTGGGGTAGGCTGTCATTGTAAATAAGAATTTGTTCTTAACTGACTAGTTAAATTATCAATATATATATTTTAAAATAACAAAAACCTTTGATATTTCCAATCACTTTAATAACTTTTTTGTTGACGAGATTAGCAAACTTAGGTATGACATACAAACAACAAATGCTGAGCCTTCATATTTATGCATATCGGACCAAATAATTACAAGCACTGTAGTTTTTGAGTTCCACAAAGTGGGAAGAGGTGAAACAATTGTTGCTGTCTATAAATAAGGACAAGCCACCTGGTTCCCGACAACCTGGATGGTAAATTACTGAGGTTGGTAGAGGAATACATTGTGACTCCTGTTTGCCACATCTTCAATTTAAGTCCTGAAGACTGTGTGTTCCCTCAGACATGGAGGCAGTCAAAGGTTATTCCGCTATCCAAGAATAGCAGAGCACCCTTTAATGGTTCACAGAGCCGACCAATCAGCTTGTTGCTGGTGCATCGCAACTGGTTAAATAAAAGTGAAATAAAAAGAAATAAAAATTGTCGGCCCCCCTTGTCTTACCAGACGCCGCTGTTCTGTCCTGCCGATACAGCATATAACCAGCCAGCTGTATGTTGATAGTGTCGTCGTTCAGCCACGACTCCGTGAAGCATAAGATGGTACAGTTTTTAATGTCCCGTTGGTAGTTTACTCTTCCTCGTAGGTCGTCGATTTTATTTTCCAATGATTGCATGTTATCTAGTAGAACGGAAGGAAGTAGGGGTTTATTCCATCGCCTACGAATTCTCCGAAGGCTGCCCTCCCGCCCTCTGTTCTCTTTTTCTCTGTCTTCTCTTCACGTGAATGACAGGGATTTGGGCCTGTTCACGGGAAAGCCGTATGTCCTTCAAGTCGGGCTCGTCAGACTCGTTATAGGAAAAAAAATCTTCTTCCAGTTCGTGGTGATTAATCGCTGTTCTGATGTCCAGAAGTTATTTTCGGTCATAAGAGACGGTAGCAGCAACATTATGTACGCAATAAGTAAAGTTACAAACAATGCAAAAAAACACATTTGGTTAGGAGCACGTAAAACGCCAGCTATCTTCTCCGGCACCATGATACTATTGTGATATATGTTTCAGTTAGGTTGGATTTATGGGCTTTACAGTAATGGTTATCAACTATACTGCAGGGATGGAACGTAAAGTCGCAAAAAATAGAGGTTTTGGTGGCAGCTGCAGAGAGGTATTTGGGTGTGCGAGACTTGACTTCAGAAGAGTTACAGGGTGTGTTTCGTGATGGTGTCCCATCCTTTCAGGCTGTTGGCCTGAAGTAGGACTAAATAGATTTAAATAGTTATTTTTTGTGAGTGTAGTGTTAAATGGTAGGGTATTTGTTGTATTCATTTTAGTATTTTTTTGTTGTTGATTTTTGATGATAAAAATTGTAAAAAAAGTACAAGGGAGTTATACTCCAGCGGACTAGGTGGCGGTAATGCAACATTTATTGGATGCCAAGCGCCGTTAAATCTCTTCGAATAAGGAGAATGTGATCGCCATGACACACTGCACAACCGAATGAGATTCAGCTGTCTGAAAACAACCACAGCGAAGAATGAACATATTATTTTGATTTTGTTATATTTCAGCGTTTGTAAATTCAAGGGAGATTATCTTTAGTTGAACACCATGGAGCCGACAGCGCCCAAAAGGTAATGTGTACGTTTCATTCGCTTGGAAAAGTACAAGTTATGTACGTTAGTTAGCTCGCTAAATTAGCCTTGACAGCTAACGTTATAGCAAATATTTTTCAATCTATGGCTGTAGTTAACCAGCTAGCCACGTTAGCAAGTTCGTTAACAATATTTGTAATTTCTTATAAGATAGCTAACGTTAGCTTCACCACTTTGACTTGTAACGTTAGTTATCTAGCTAGCTAACAGATGTTTTAAATTACCTTAATATAAATGCTAGTTAGCTACTGTTAGCTAGTTGTCTAGCTTGACAGCAACTGTTTAACATTAGCTGATTTGTGTGTTCTTGTAAAGTTAACTTTTTTTTTGCCTAAAAAGCTAGCTAGTTACTTCAGCATAAGTTATATAAAACTCCCTGTAGGCCCAGTTCCACAATTCTTGTCATGTTGTTGCCATAGAAATAGAATGAATAGAACAGACTTGGAACCTCTAACCACAGATAGAACAATGACAGATATTTTACCGGATGTATAAATGTGAAGCATCCGGTTGACGTTTCCACTCACTAGCAAACAATGGTGGTGAGTGGAAGCCCAGTGGCCGGCAGTGGTAGGAGATGGATTTTGGCCAACATTATACTAATTTTGTCATTGATGAAAGAGTTGAACTCTACAGTTTTCTGTTTGGAAAACCAGAGTGGACAATTAAAAAAAAAATAAAAAAAAATGGTTTTCTTTAGTCTAACATTTGCCAAACTTTCAAAAAAGTGTGTTGTTTAGGAGTGCAAGAGTGAATTTAGTTATTGCACACTCACTCTTCACAGAGTAGGCGTTTTATATCGAAAATCAGCTAAAACCCCCTTTCTTGTTCTGCCTACTGTGATTAATTTGCTCCAATTGGTAACAACAAGCTGTGGTCTGTCTTGGGTTAGCTATTAACATCTTTGTTTGAACCCTGGCAAGTTCACTGGTAAACTCAAGGATACACTCTCAATGGCTGCCTGTTACTGTGATGTAGAATGTTCAGTCAAATGTCAGCTGATGTAGCTCATGTGATAGAATGTATTTATGTTTTTGTCTAATGTCAGTTGAGTTGACTCAACAAATCACAGCACAGATTGAAAAGTACACTTCCTGCTTTTACTTCCTGCCATGGGTACACTCAAAATGGCTGGCAGCCCACCCATTATTCCATCATTGATTTGAATGGGGATTCCCGTTGTATTTATTTCTATGGTTGATTCTCTTCATCCACAGCAAGCTGAAGAAACTGAGTGAAGACAGTCTCACAAAACAACCAGAGGAGGTCTTTGATGTTCTTGAAAAACTTGGTGAAGGGTACGAATATTCATTCATTCATTATAACCTGTATAACATTTATAATGAAAAGAGATGTTTGTGTACATTGACATTATGATAATGACTAGATTATTTATGAAATGGCTGATGGAGCTTCCCTGTGGCTCAGTTGGTAGAGCATGGTGTTTGCAACGCCAGGGTTGTGGGTTCGATTCCCACGGGAGGCCAGTACATGAAATGTATGTAAAATGCATGAAATGTATGTATTCACTACTGTAAGTCACTCTGGATAAGAGCGTCTGCTAAATGACTAAAATCTAAATGTAAAAAATGGAACCACTAAATATGTTATACAGGATCATGGTCTGTGGTACTTTCTGCATCATTTCCACTGTCTTCTTTCATCTCCTCCAGGTCCTATGGCAGTGTGTTTAAAGCCATCCATAAGGAGTCAGGCCAGGTGGTGGCTATCAAACAGGTGCCTGTTGAGTCAGACCTCCAGGAGATCATCAAGGAGATATCCATCATGCAGCAGTGTGACAGGTACTCTGTATGTATGAGAGAGGATAGACTCTCTGGCCCAGACTTTCATCAGGCAGAGCTAGCATGGCTCCAGAGGCTAGTGAGAGGAGAATAGTCTCCTCCTCCATAATCACATGGCCACACTCTGTTTGGTCACCTAAGTTCAGCAAAATGTTTGTTCTGTCTCTCCTCCTGTCCAGTCCCTATGTGGTGAAGTACTATGGCAGAACCAGTATCAGACACTCTGTTTGCTCACCTTTCACCAGTAAATGTTTGTTCTGTCTCCTGTCCAGTCCCTATGTGGTGAAGTACTATGGCAGCTACTTTAAGAACACAGACCTGTGGATAGTAATGGAGTACTGTGGAGCCGGCTCTGTTTCAGACATCATCAGACTACGCAATAAGACGGTCAGTATATTGGCGAAAAGTGTGAGAATGAAGATTACCTTTGGTGCTTCGGTAACCTTTTAACATTCATTGGTCATGTTTTTAATGTGTATTCATAGACTACTGAATTATCATAATGAGTCATTTTATATAATCTCCTCTTGTATAGCTCACAGAGGATGAGATCGCCACCATCCTCAAGTCCACATTGAAAGGTCTGGAGTATCTGCATTTCATGAGGAAGATCCACAGAGACATAAAAGCAGGCAACATTCTCCTCAACACAGAGGGCCATGCCAAACTGGCTGACTTTGGAGTAGCAGGACAACTCACGGTCTGTCTGTCTTCAACTCTCTCTATTTCGCTGAAGTGAATTCTGACTGTGTCTAACGATGTAATCTGGTGTCAGTTTTATCAGGAGTTCTTATTATCCTTGACTTTATTGTAGTGATTGTAGCAGTAAATCACAGAAGTTTCTATATAGATTAGACTAATGTTCGTATTATTGTGTCCCTGTCTAGGACACGATGGCAAAGCGGAACACGGTGATCGGGACTCCGTTCTGGATGGCTCCAGAGGTCATCCAGGAGATAGGATATAACTGTGTAGCAGACATCTGGTCCCTGGGCATCACCTCTATAGAGATGGCTGAGGGTAAACCTCCCTACGCTGATATCCATCCCATGAGGGTGAGTCTGACCCCTAACCCTGGGCATCACCTCTATAGAGATGGCTGAGGGCAAACCTCCCTACGCTGATATCCATCCCATGAGGGTGAGTCTAACCCTGGGCATCACCTCTATAGAGATGGCTGAGGGCAAACCTCCCTACGCTGATATCCATCCCATGAGGGTGAGTCTAACCCCTAACCCTGGGCATCACCTCTATAGAGATGGCTGAGGGTAAACCTCCCTACGCTGATATCCATCCCATGAGGGTGAGTCTAACCCCTAACCCTGGGCATCACCTCTATAGAGATGGCTCAGGGTAAACCTCCCTACGCTGATATCCATCCCATGAGGGTGAGTCTGACCCCTAACCCTGGGCATCACCTCTATAGAGATGGCTGAGGGTAAACCTCCCTACGCTGATATCCATCCCATGAGGGTGAGTCTAACCCCTAACCCTGGGCATCACCTCTATAGAGTTGGCTGAGGACAAACCTCCCTACGCTGATATCCATCCCATGAGGGTGAGTCTGACCCCTAACCCTGGGCATCACCTCTATAGAGATGGCTGAGGACAAACCTCCCTACGCTGATATCCATCCCATGAGGGTGAGTCTGACCCCTAACCCTGGGCATCACCTCTATAGAGATGGCTGAGGGCAAACCTCCCTACGCTGATATCCATCCCATGAGGGTGAGTCTAACCCTGGGCATCACCTCTATAGAGATGGCTGAGGGTAAACCTCCCTACGCTGATATCCATCCCATGAGGGTGAGTCTGACCCCTAACCCTGGGCATCACCTCTATAGAGATGGCTGAGGGTAAACCTCCCTACGCTGATATCCATCCCATGAGGGTGAGTCTGACCCCTAACCCTGGGCATCACCTCTATAGAGATGGCTGAGGGTAAACCTCCCTACGCTGATATCCATCCCATGAGGGTGAGTCTGACCCCTAACCCTGGGCATCACCTCTATAGAGATGGCTGAGGGTAAACCTCCCTACGCTGATATCCATCCCATGAGGGTGAGTGTAACCCTGGGCATCACCTCTATAGAGATGGCTGAGGACAAACCTCCCTACGCTGATATCCATCCCATGAGGGTGAGTCTAACCCCTAACCCTGGGCATCACCTCTATAGAGATGGCTGAGGGCAAACCTCCCTACGCTGATATCCATCCCATGAGGGTGAGTCTAACCCCTAACCCTGGGCATCACCTCTATAGAGATGGCTGAGGGTAAACCTCCCTACGCTGATATCCATCCCATGAGGGTGAGTCTAACCCCTAACCCTGGGCATCACCTCTATAGAGATGGCTGAGGGTAAACCTCCCTACGCTGATATCCATCCCATGAGGGTGAGTCTAACCCCTAACCCTGGGCATCACCTCTATAGAGATGGCTGAGGGCAAACCTCCCTACGCTGATATCCATCCCATGAGGGTGAGTCTAACCCCTAACCCTGGGCATCACCTCTATAGAGATGGCTCAGGGTAAACCTCCCTACGCTGATATCCATCCCATGAGGGTGAGTCTGACCCCTAACCCTGGGCATCACCTCTATAGAGATGGCTGAGGGCAAACCTCCCTACGCTGATATCCATCCCATGAGGGTGAGTCTAACCCCTAACCCTGGGCATCACCTCTATAGAGATGGCTGAGGGTAAACCTCCCTACGCTGATATCCATCCTATGAGGGTGAGTCTAACCCCTAACCCTGGGCATCACCTCTATAGAGTTGGCTGAGGGTAAACCTCCCTACGCTGATATCCATCCCATGAGGGTGAGTCTAACCCCTAACCCTGGGCATCACCTCTATAGAGATGGCTGAGGGTAAACCTCCCTACGCTGATATCCATCCCATGAGGGTGAGTCTGACCCCTAACCCTGGGCATCACCTCTATAGAGATGGCTGAGGGTAAACCTCCCTACGCTGATATCCATCCCATGAGGGTGAGTCTAACCCCTAACCCTGGGCATCACCTCTATAGAGTTCGCTGAGGACAAACCTCCCTACGCTGATATCCATCCCATGAGGGTGAGTCTGACCCCTAACCCTGGGCATCACCTCTATAGAGATGGCTGAGGACAAACCTCCCTACGCTGATATCCATCCCATGAGGGTGAGTCTGACCCCTAACCCTGGGCATCACCTCTATAGAGATGGCTGAGGGCAAACCTCCCTACGCTGATATCCATCCCATGAGGGTGAGTCTAACCCTGGGCATCACCTTTATAGAGATGGCTGAGGGTAAACCTCCCTACGCTGATATCCATCCCATGAGGGTGAGTCTGACCCCTAACCCTGGGCATCACCTCTATAGAAATGGCTGAGGGTAAACCTCCCTACGCTGATATCCATCCCATGAGGGTGAGTCTGACCCCTAACCCTGGGCATCACCTCTATAGAGATGGCTGAGGGTAAACCTCCCTACGCTGATATCCATCCCATGAGGGTGAGTCTGACCCCTAACCCTGGGCATCACCTCTATAGAGATGGCTGAGGGTAAACCTCCCTACGCTGATATCCATCCCATGAGGGTGAGTCTAAACCTGGGCATCACCTCTATAGAGATGGCTGAGGACAAACCTCCCTACGCTGATATCCATCCCATGAGGGTGAGTCTAACCCCTAACCCTGGGCATCACCTCTATAGAGATGGCTGAGGGCAAACCTCCCTACGCTGATATCCATCCCATGAGGGTGAGTCTAACCCCTAACCCTGGGCATCACCTCTATAGAGATGGCTGAGGGTAAACCTCCCTACGCTGATATCCATCCCATGAGGGTGAGTCTAACCCCTAACCCTGGGCATCACCTCTATAGAGATGGCTGAGGGTAAACCTCCCTACGCTGATATCCATCCCATGAGGGTGAGTCTAACCCTGGGCATCACCTCTATAGAGATGGCTGAGGGTAAACCTCCCTACGCTGATATCCATCCCATGAGGGTGAGTCTAACCCCTAACCCTGGGCATCACCTCTATAGAGATGGCTGAGGGCAAACCTCCCTACGCTGATATCCATCCCATGAGGGTGAGTCTAACCCCTAACCCTGGGCATCACCTCTATAGAGATGGCTGAGGGTAAACCTCCCTACGCTGATATCCATCCTATGAGGGTGAGTCTGACCCCTAACCCTGGGCATCACCTCTATAGAGATGGCTGAGGGTAAACCTCCCTACGCTGATATCCATCCTGATATGCATGGCTATATACAGGGAGTACCAGGTAATAACATGGCTATATACAGGGAGTACCAGGTAATAACATGGTTATATACAGGAAGTACCAGGTAATAACATGGCTATATACAGGGGTATGAGGTAATAACATGGCTATATACAGGGAGTACCAGGTAATAACATGGTTATATACAGGGAGTACCGGGTAATAACATGGCTATATACAGGGAGTACCAGGTAATAACATGGCTATATACAGGGAGTACCAGGTAATAACATGGTTATATACAGGGAGTACCGGGTAATAACATGGCTATATACAGGGGGTACCGGGTAATAACATGGCTATATACAGGGAGTACCAGGTAATAACATGGCTATATACAGGGAGTACCAGGTAATAACATGGCTATATACAGGGAGTACCAGGTAATAACATGGCTCTATACAGGGAGTACCGGGTAATAACATGGCTATATACAGGGAGTACCAGGTAATAACATGGCTATATACAGGGAGTACCAGGTAATAACATGGCTATATACAGGGGTATGAGGTAATAACATGGCTATACACAGGGAGTACCAGGTAATAACATGGCTATATACAGGGAGTACCGGGTAATAACATGGCTATATACAGGGAGTACCGGGTAATAACATGGCTATATACAGGAAGTAGCAGGTAATAAAACGGCTATGTACAGGGAGTACCAGGTAATAACATGGCTATATACAGGGAGTACCAGGTAATAACATGGCTATATACAGGGAGTACCAGGTAATAACATGGCTATATACAGGGAGTACCGGGTAATAACATGGCTATATAGAGGGGGTACCGGGTAATAACATGGCTATATACAGGGAGTACCAGGTAATAACATGGCTATATACAGGGAGTACCAGGTAATAACATGGCTATATACAGGGAGTACCAGGTAATAACATGGCTATATACAGGGTAGATAGACAGTAACAGCAGTATACTGTAGGTAGGGGTAAAGGGTAGATAATAGACAGTAACAGCAGTATACTGTAGGTAGGGGTAAAGGGTAGATAATAGACAGTAACAGCAGTATACTGTAGGTAGGGGTAAAGGATAGATAATAGACAGTAACAGCAGTATACTGTAGGTAGGGGTAAAGGATAGATAATAGACAGTAACAGCAGTATACTGTAGGTAGGGGGATAGATAATAGACAGTAACAGCAGTATACTGTAGGTAGGGGTAAAGGGTAGATAATAGACAGTAACAGCAGTATACTGTAGGTATGGGTAAAGGATACATAATAGACAGTAACAGCAGTATACTGTAGGTAGGGGTAAAGGATAGATAATAGACAGTAACAGCAGTATACTGTAGGTAGGGGTAAAGGATAGATAATAGACAGTAACAGCAGTATACTGTAGGTAGGGGTAAAGGATATATAATAGACAGTAGCAGCGGTATACTGTAGGTAGGGGTAAAGGATAGATAATAGACAGTAACAGCAGTATACTGTAGGTAGGGGTAAAGGATAGATAATAGACAGTAACAGCAGTATACTGTAGGTAGGGGTAAAGGATAGATAATAGACAGTAACAGCAGTATACTGTAGGTAGGGGTAAAGGATAGATAATAGACAGTAACAGCAGTATACTGTAGGTAGGGGTAAAGGATAGATAAGACAGTAACAGCGGTATACTGTAGGTAGGGGTAAAGGATAGATAATAGACAGTAACAGCAGTATGTTGTAGGTAGGGGTAAAGGGTAGATAATAGACAGTAACAGCAGTATACTGTAGGTAGGGGTAAAGGATAGATAATAGACAGTAACAGCAGTATACTGTAGGTAGGGGTAAAGGATATTGAAAATAGACGGTAACAGCAGTATACTGTAGGTAGGGGTAAAGGATAGATAATAGACAGTAACAGCAGTATACTGTAGGTAGGGGTAAAGGATAGATAATAGACAGTAACAGCAGTATACTGTAGGTAGGGGTAAAGGATAGACAATAGACAGTAACAGCAGTATACTGTAGGTAGGGGTAAAGGATAGACAATAGACAGTAACAGCAGTATACTGTAGGTAGGGGTAAAGGATAGACAATAGACAGTAACAGCAGTATACTGTAGGTAGGGGTAAAGGATAGATAATAGACAGTAACAGCAGTATACTGTAGGTAGGGGTAAAGGATAGATAATAGACAGTAACAGCGGTATACTGTAGGTAGGGGTAAAGGATAGACAATAGACAGTAACAGCGGTATACTGTAGGTAGGGGTAAAGGATAGACAATAGACAGTAACAGCGGTATACTGTAGGTAGGGGTAAAGGATAGATAATAGACAGTAACAGCAGTATACTGTAGGTAGGGGTAAAGGATAGATAATAGACAGTAACAGCAGTATACTGTAGGTAGGGGTAAAGGATAGATAATAGACAGTAACAGCGGTATACTGTAGGTAGGGGTAAAGGATAGACAATAGACAGTAACAGCGGTATACTGTAGGTAGGGGTAAAGGATAGACAATAGACAGTAACAGCGGTATACTGTAGGTAGGGGTAAAGGATAGATAATAGACAGTAACAGCGGTATACTGTAGGTAGGGGTAAAGGATAGATAATAGACAGTAGCAGCGGTATACTGTAGGTAGGGGTAAAGGATAGATAATAGACAGTAACAGCAGTATACTGTAGGTAGGGGTAAAGGATAGATAAGACAGTAACAGCGGTATACTGTAGGTAGGGGTAAAGGATAGATAATAGACAGTAACAGCAGTATGTTGTAGGTAGGGGTAAAGGGTAGATAATAGACAGTAACAGCAGTATACTGTAGGTAGGGGTAAAGGATAGATAATAGACAGTAACAGCAGTATACTGTAGGTAGGGGTAAAGGATATTGAAAATAGACGGTAACAGCAGTATACTGTAGGTAGGGGTAAAGGATATATAATAGACAGTAACAGCAGTATACTGTAGGTAGGGGTAAAGCGTAGATAATAGACGGTAACAGCAGAATACTGTAGGTAGGGGTAAAGGGTAGATAATAGACAGTAACAGCAGTATACTGTAGGTAGGGGTAAAGGATAGATAATAGACAGTAACAGCAGTATACTGTAGGTAGGGGTAAAGGATAGATAATAGACAGTAACAGCAGTATACTGTAGGTAGGGGTAAAGGATAGATAATAGACAGTAACAGCAGTATACTGTAGGTAGGGGTAAAGGATAGATTATAGACAGTAACAGCAGTATACTGTAGGTAGGGGTAAAGGATAGATAATAGACAGTAACAGCAGTATACTGTAGTTGGGGGTAAAGGGTAGATAATAGACAGTAACAGAGTCCAGTTTGTTGGGGTGTCGGGGTAGAGTGTAAAAACTAGTCAATAAAGGTAGTCCGGATAGCTATTTGATTAGCTATTTAACAGTCTTGTTTAGTAGTCTTATGGCTTGTGGGTAGAAGCTGGTCAGGATCCTGTTGGTTCCAGACTTGGTGTATCGGTACCGCTTGCCGTGCGGTAGCAGAGAGAACAGTCTATGGCTTGAGTGGCTGGAGTCTTTAACAATTATTTAGGCCTTCCTCTGACACCGCCTGGTATAGAGGTCCTGGATGGCAGGAAGCTCGTCCCCAGTGTAGTACTGGGCCGTACGCAGTACCCTCTGTAGCACCCTGCGGTTGGGGGCCTTGCGGTTGCCATAACAAGAGGTCAATAGACATTCATTAGGGTTTACAGAGAGGCTTCTATACTACCTGCTTCACTAGGTGTTTTCTGTCTCTCCTTCCTCTGTATTACTGTCAGGCTATTTTCATGATCCCAACCAACCCACCACCGACGTTCAGGAAGCCTGAGTTGTGGACAGACGACTTCACACACTTTGTAAAGAAATGTCTGGTGAAGAACCCAGAACAGAGAGCTACAGCCACACAGCTGCTACAGGTGAGATACACACTACTACAGGTGATATACACACTACTACTACTACTACAGGTGATATATACACCACTACTACTACTACTACTACAGGTGATATATACACACACACTACTACTACTACTACTACTACTACAGGTGATATATACACACACAC